>NC_056744.1:898700013-898906109 GCF_019279795.1 Protopterus annectens | reverse complement strand
AAACTTACCTGAGCACCTATTGCACTTGTTAACTTGAAGATGTACAAACAGATATCCAGCAGGGGCTACAAAATGTAAAAGGATAACATTAAAAGTAGAAAATATATTGATTCAGTTCACCTCAGTACAAAACAGAAACAAATTCACTTTGACAGGATTAAGATCCTGCAATCATCTTTAACTACTCCAGTTCAGACACAAGCCAATTGGGATTTATTTAAAAAGGCATAAATAAAATAACCAAGATTTTTTCCTCCTTTGATTTTGTGCATAACAGCATTACTACATTGCTAAATGAAACCTTGTGTAAACAGTACATATGAACAGCTGAAACAGTTTAGTGTCTATAAACATATTTCATGAGAGTTATTCTGGGCTAAGGGAGATGACTCTGTTTTAAAATACTTTCAGGCTGGTAAATTCATTCATGTAACAAATGCAAATTTAGTACAACTAATGGGGAAAACACATGCCCCCCCCTGCCAAACGATAAGCAAAGACAGACTTTGCACAATTCTATGATGATATTTACTAATACTCTTTAGAAGGTGTCAGTAGGACTTTACTCCCAATTTTAATGTAACAGAATGTTCACCTAGCAAGACTAAAGAGGTTAAAGTAAATATCTGAGCAATTAAAAGAATAAGTATTTTCTTTTACTTTACGCTGTAATCTGCAAAAACATGGGTGCAAGTAAAATATTTATCTGCACCCGAAGTTCATCACTCTAACAGACTGAGAGAAGAATATATAGCCTGGTTAAGATCAGGGTGGACTCTGAAATTTTGCACCACTGCATCTGCCAATCATTTGGCCAATTGTTTTGCCATTGCACATTGGTTCCTCATCCAAGCAAGAGCCAAATGATGCACAATCATTATCCTGGCAGTCATCAAAAGATGTTTTGCTCAAGCAACTACCACTATTGCACACTACACATGCCCATCATCTGCCTCCCCAAATGACATAAGCCTCCTTGACTACCTTGCAAGGAATTATCTTCTTGCGATCACCAGTCTCCAACAGAATGCTGTGGGCAAAATACCTGCAGCAAACAGTGGCCACTGCTACAATTGTCACAGACCAAAAAAAGCAGAATTTGGCTTTCAAACAGCAGTTGAAAGGTCCGGTTCATCACAGCCTTGTATCCAAGAAGTGTTTCAGCGTTATGTGGCAGTTTTTATTTCTAGTATTTCCTTCTAACCTTTCAGCTTATATTCAAACTTTTTTTTACCATCACTCTACTATATTTTCCCCATATTCTCTTGTTTTGACTCACTGTGGTCCTTCCACTCCATACTCTCTTGCTCTGACTCACTGTGGTCCTTCCTCCATCTCTTTTCATAATAAATACCAACTATACTGCCTCACTACAACATGACAGTTTAGTAGAGTTTCTCCTTTTCTTTCCTTTCAGAGCCTCTGATCACTATATTTAAGTCAGATACTGCTAAATCTCTGCCACAAGGGCCAAGTCCCAAACCTTTTCATTGAGAATTTTGTCTTTGTACTATGTAAGCAAATTTAACTTGGCTGTATTAACATCTAGGCAAATACTGGTTCACATGTTCACAAGAGATTACTAGGGTAGCAACTCTAGAGCCCTTACAAGCCCAGCCATGTCAATCCTGAGATGCCCCAATTTTCCTGGGTTAAATGGACATAATCCGCATAGCGCGTCTATGATCAATACCGACTACACTTGTCCATGAGAGACATGGTTGTCACCTCTCCCCCAGGGTGAATTTGCAGTCTCCTATGCATTTGTCTAGGTTGCAACTGAATAGGGTCATGGAGGAGCTCTGCTTCACGTGAAATGGAAGTTTATTCCAGAGAAGTGTCGATTGCTGGGAGATATACCCATCTCTCCAGCATATTATATTTATGTCACAGGCTAGGTAAAGATCCCTAGAGCGAGCGACTCTTGTGCAACTTGACTTGCACATGTGCAGCATTTTCATCAGGGCAAGGTCAGAGACTGCCTTATAGGCCAGGCACAAGTCACCGCTCAGCATCCTGTAAGGCACAGAGTACAATGACAAGGCTTTCCGTCTACCCATGCAGGTCATGGCTTGGAGGCCCTGTCTTTTCTTGGTAAGAAACCTCTGTGGTCTTTCCAGTTGCTGCAGGTGTCTGGTGAGGTACATACAAAAGTAAGTAACTTTACTGTATTAATGGTCTGATGAGAGTTGAGTACAGTGGAATTATAACATCCTTAGACCTGGATGCAATGCCCTTAGTTATGAGATGCGCAGAGCAGAAGGCTTTCCTTACCACTGTGGAATCTTGGGTGGTCGAAGTTCAGAATGATATCAACCTGTGTTCCCAAATCTTGCATCACTGCGGTTGAACTTAGGAAGGTGCTGACAATATTGTACTTACCAGGGAATTCCATTTTGCCAAAGGGGATAATGCACTTTTTTGCTTTTAGTTTTAGACTGGCTTTGGCATCAATCATCTGTCTGTGTTAGCCCCCCTGTAATATGTTAACATTGGGGGACTTGACTGCACCCAATTTACAATCAGTGAACTTGGTATGCCAAAGGCTATCTACTTTAGCCTCGACTTCCGAGAAATAGATTCCAAATGGTAAAGGGTCCATCACAGATGCCTGTGGTGCACCAATGGTGACAGGTGTATTAGTAGAGGTGGAGTCATCAACTTTGACTGTGTTCTGCTGATGAGCCAACTGGCTACACATCTAATGATATAAGGGTTGATCCCGAGTTGGCAGAGTTTCTCAATGATACCCGAGTTGGGGGATTGTGTCAAAAGCCTTGGGCCTTCATTCAGGGCTTTGTTGACTTTCTCAAATAAGTCTACTAGGTTTAATAAGCATGAGCTATCCTTAAAGCCACACTGGGTTGGGTCTACAGTTTGAGGGTTGTCTATATCCTTGTTAGTCAATGCTGGTGTGAATGACTTGAGACTTACCTTCCTGGATTTCATTGAGAGAGATATGATCGAGCTCGCTGAATGCGTGTCCCAGGCAGGTATGTTTCTAGTCTTAAGCAGCATTCTACCATCACCCAAAATGATGCCTCAATAAAAACAGAAAATGATCGACTAACAATTGGCTTAGTTTCTGGTGTCATTCTAAGGGGACCCAGTACCTGATAGCCTGGGATGACATGACTGACAAACCACGATGTTTTGCCAAAGATTGCCTGCATCTGTCTCCCTTGAGCTTCAGGCTCCTGGCAAATGCTCTTGCCTCCCCCATAGTGTCTTTAGGCAATGCCATGAGGTCACAAAACGCAAATTAAAGGTCATGTTGCTAAACGCTCGGAGTCTAAACATGAAACTGCACTCACTGCAAGCATTTTTAACCCTGGAAGATGCTGACATCTGTACAGTCACAGAAACCTGGTTCAAAGCTGCGGACAGCACCCCCAGCCATACCAGGTAACTCGCCCTTATCATATATTCAGATCCCAAATTATGGGCAGCAAAGCAAAAGGAGGTGGAGTTGCAACATATATAAAAGGCACAAGCGTGCACACACGCGCACGCACAATGCGCGCGCACACACAAAGCGCACACACACACAGCGCACACACACAAACCGCACACACACAACGCGCACACGCACACAACGCGCACACACACACAAAGCGCACACACACAAAGCGCACACACACAAAGCGCACACACACAAAGCGCACACACACAAAGCGCACACACACAAAGCGCACACACACAAAGCGCACACACACACACACACACACACACACACACAAAGCACACACACACACAAAGCACACACACACACACACAAAGCAAGCACACACACACACACACACACACACACACACACGCACACCAAGCAAAAAGACACACACACCAAGCAAACACACACACACACACACACACACAAAGCACACACACACACACACACACAAAGCACACACACACACACACACACACACACACACACAAACACACACACAAACACACACACAAAGCACACACACACACACACACACAAAGCACACACACACACACACACACACACACACACACACACAAAGCACACACACACACACACACAAAGCACACACACACACAAAGCACACACACACACAAAGCACACACATCTCCAGGCTGGTCAAATGGTATGACGCACAGGAAACACTCCAGGTGCAGTTAACAACTAACAAGACCCCTATTCAAATCATAGCTAGCTAGAGGCCTTTAACTTTGACTAAAGATGCCCAACTCCACCTATCTGGACCTCTTTGAATCGATCAAGATTCAACTCTTTACCCTGATCCTGGGTGACTAACTATCCAATCACAGGTTGGAAGAAAGTACAGTTGTATACACTTACCATAAATGTAGATGTTCGAGTGTATTCACTGTTGCAGTCATCACACTTGGGTTATCCTGCCAGGGGTAGCCCTCAGTTGGCCCGAATACCAGAGGCTTAGCATTTCTGCGTCGGGTGCTGTTGCTTCAGGACTGATGTCAGAGGTAGAAAAATACAGGCAGCCGACACCATTACATCAGTTTTTCTTGCCCCAAATGTCAGGAGCCCCCAAAATAGGGAGCTAAGTTATGGTGGAAAAACAACACCAGTAAAAAGTAAATACCAATAGCCCTGTAGGAGTGAGGAAGAGAGAGAGAGAGACAAGGGGGCTGGAGGGTGGGAAACCAGGGCTGCAACAGTGAATATACTCTAACATCTACATTTATGGTAAGTGTGCACAACTGTACTATGTTCATGTTTCACCGTTGCAGTAATCACACTTGGGTTGATTCTCAAAGCTGAAGAATGGGTGGAGGCAGTCAAGAGGAGTTGGGGCTGGCTAGTTTGCCTGGCAGGACTGCTGTTGCAAAGCCCGCCCTAGAATTGGAAAAGATAGGCAGGTGGTAATGCTTGGTGAAGGTATGAACAAAACTCCAAGTAGCAGCTTCCAGAATGTCCCTGGTAGGGACTCCTCTGAGAAAGGCTGTAGAGGTTGAAGTTGCCCTAGTGGAATACGTTCTGACACCCTGAGGGGGTTGGTTTCCCATGGTGTTTGTAACAGAAATAGATACAGTGTGCTATCCATTTGGAGATGGTTTGTTTTGATATGGCCTTGCCCTCTGCCCCTGGTGCAAATCTGACTAGTAACTGGTCAGATTTCCTGAAGGGCTTAGTCCTATCAAAGTACAATCTGAGCTGTCTGTGCACATCTAGAGAGTGCAGGATCCTTTCCCCCTTATTTTGAGGATTAGGGAAAAAGGTGGGCAAATGGATAGATTGGTTGAGAGCCACACTGGACACCACTTTAGGCATAAAAGTTGGGTTAGTCCTGAGGGAGACCCTGTCGGCATGAAAAATAATGAATGGTTCCACAGCCAAGTGCTTGTAGCTCACTCTTCTAGCTGAAGTGATGGACATAAGCAAGACTGTTTTCCAAGTCAGGAATTTTAACTCTGCTGACACTGCTGGCTCAAAGTGGGGTAGCGTGAGCTTTTCCAACACAAAATTAAGGTCACAAGCAAGGGTGGGGGCTCTTCTTAGTGGCCTTAAGTTGTTAGCCTCTCTCAGGAACTGCTTGATGAGAGGGGAGAGAAGAGAGGTGGCTCAGTGGTGCAATGAGCAGAGATAGCAGAGGCATGGACCTTAATGGAGCCTCTGTGGAGTAGGTCTGCTAGGTAATCCAGGATGAGAGGTAAGGAAGGCTATGCTGTATCCGCTCCTTTAGTGTGAATCCAGGAACAATACCTTTACCACTCATCAGCATAGTATTTCCTTGTACTGGGTCGTCTGGCTTCACGTATGACATTCAGTACCTGCTTGCTTATGCTGGCCACTGGAGGAGAATTCAAGGAATAAGCCAGGCTGCAAGGTTCAGGGTCTGCAATTGTGGATGCAAGATCTGTCCCCTCCTACTGAGTCAGGAGGGTTGGGATCTGGGGGAGGTGCCATGGAGGCAACGGTGACAGACTGCGCAGTAGTGGGTACCAGTGTTGGTGTGGCCAGTCTGGGGCAATCAGGATTACCCTTGGTCTTTCTTGGCTTATCTTGAGTAATACTCTTAAGAGGCAGAGGGGGAAATGCATATATTGAGAAGTTTTCCCACTGGAAGAATAGGGCATCAACTTTCCAGGCCTTGCTGTGAGGTACCCTGGTACAGAATTTGCTAAGCTAGTGGTTGTAGGGGGAGGCAAATAGGTTCACCTTCAGGGTACCCCATTTCTGGGTCACAAGAGTGAAGATGTTGTGGTTTAATTGCCACTCTTGTGGATCTAGGAGAGTTCAGCTTAAGTGGTCTGCCAGAGAGTTTTGGTTGCCTGGCAGGAATTGAGCTTGCATGTGAATATGCATGGCTGAGACAGTGTTCCATAGGGTCATATCTAGCCTGCAGTGTGGGTAAGAGTGGGTTCCCCCCTGCTTGTTGATGTACCACATCACTGTGGTTTTGTCAGTTTTGTAAGTAGCGGCCCCGGTAAGAGCAGGGACCTGAAAGCTGTCAGAGTGTACGTAACAGCTAGCATCTCTTTTAGGTTGATGTGCAGATGAATTTGGTTTGGGCACCAGTGGCCCTGAATGCACCTGCCATCCAGATGTGCAACCCAGGCATAGTCTGAGGTGTCTGTGGTTAGGGTCTGGGCAGCGTGGGGTTGTGTAATGTGAAGTCCCTTGTTGTGGTTGCATGCTGCTGCCCACCAAAGAAACTTTCCTTAGACAAGGTATTACAGGTATGACAAGTTTCTAGGTCCTGAGAGTGTAGGCACCAAAGATTTTAAGTATCACTGAAGTTTCCTCATATGCAGTCTGGCATATGGAATTAGTAGAATACAGGAGGCCATGAACCCTAGAGCCTGCAGGATTTTCCTTGCAGATAGCTGCATTCTGATGGCTATTTGAGTGACGTAGCCTGTGAAATAGGCTTGCTTTTCTGGAGTAAGGAATGCCATTTGGGATGCTGTGTCCAAGCCTGCTCCCAGGAATACAATTTTTTTGACTGGGGACTAGTTTGGATTTCTTTTCGTTGATAGTGTACCCCAGCGGAGGTTAGAAGGTCCTTTACAAATGTCAGGTGCTGCAACAGCTTTTTCTGATTGTCTGCCTGAATCAGGCAATTGTCCAAGTAAGGGTAAATTTGAATATTTCTCTGTCTGCAATAGGCAATGGCTGAAGAGCCAGGCATTTTGTGAAAACTCTGGGAGCAGTGGATAAGCCAAGGGAAGTGCAGAGAACTGATAATGCATAGATCCTGCCCTAAAACATAGATATTTCCCTGTTTGGGATGTGCAGATAGGCCTCCTTTAAGTCTAGGTTGGCTAACCAGCCATCTTTGAACAGCATAGAGAGAAGCTGCTGTAGGGTGAGCATTTTGAATTTTGGTACCACCAGGAAGGTATTCAGAATGGCTAGATCTAAAATTGGGTGGCCAGGTGCTCTCTTTCTGGGTACCAGAAAAATTCTGGAATAAAAACCTTGGCCTATCTGTTCTGCAGGAACAGGCTGAATTGCCCATATGGAGAGCAGGGACTGAACTTGGATTTGTGCCTCTGCCACTGGTTAGGAGGAAGGTCTGGGAACCCCTTTGGGAGTTGACAGCGTGTGGAGATAAAATTTGTACCCCTGGGATACTATGTTGAAGACCCATCGATCGTTGGTGGAGGTAGTCAAATGTTTTGCATGGTGGGTAAGTTTTCCTCCTAGGGGCACGAGCAATTGGGCAGAGGTGAGGAGTGGAGTTGATAAGTCATAGTGAATTCTTTCCAAAAGGGGGTGGCTTAGCAATCCCTGCTTTAGAAGTGGAGGTACGCCATTGCTTAGATCTCTGTATAACCTGAGACTGTAATCTGGGGGGAGGGTCTGTGTCCCTTGGGTCTAGTTTGAGATGGCCTTGAGGGGGCTGGAAAGGGCCAATGTTTTGAGGGGCAATGCCTACTGAATCTTGGAGGCTGCACTTGCAAAAAATCTTTGACTGTTTGCATAGACCTAGCCTTTTCTTCCATATTTTTTTTTTTGTTTAGACCTCTTCTGCTTTGATGCCAAACAGATTGCCCTTGTTCAGAGGAGCATGGTCTGGCAAGGTCTGCTCCTTAAGCCAGGCATGCCTTCTAAGTAAAGAACCTGTGACTGCTGCCCTGCAAGATGCTTCTAGGGCGTCAAAACCACATTGCAGGGCATGCTTGCTAAACTTGGCTTGCAGAATGCATAAGCTCCTGTAATTCTTTATTTTCTGCACAGTCAGGAAAGGTAGATCATTTTTGCTGAAGTTCCATAGTATGTTGCTGGCATTTCAGCATGTGGAACTGGCAATTCAATGCTCTAATGGCGAGAGTTGCAGAAGTGTATACTTTTTTACCCCATTTGTCTAAAGCTCGGGAATCCCTGTCCAAGGTGGTGGGATTCTTAGCTGTAGCTGCTTTTATTCCTTTAGGTCCTTGGGAGATGACCTCTAGGTCAGCAGTAGAATTTTTGAAGATAAATTTGTGAGAGTCAGGGACTCTGTAGTACCATAAAGACATCATCCACAACATCCAGAACAGGAGGGATAGCTAAGGGTCTGTGCTGTTGTAAATCTAAAAATTTTGAGTCTTTTTTTGAACTGAGGATAATCCTGGCATTCTCAGTGGAAATGCTCTCTCAAAGTATGCAGGGGCCTCTGCTGTTTGGGATATACTTTTCTGAGGTGCAGGACAAAAGCAGTGAACTATGGCTGACCAAGTTTGCAGATAACTGCAGGCTGGGTGCTGTCATCTATTACCCTAATGATGTGGGCACCCACCAACAGAGTCACACCCAAACAAATGGCTGGTGCCAGAAACATGGCCTGAAACTGAATGCCAAAAAATGCATCATCTCATTTGGTGAGAGTGACGTCCCCACAAATTATCACACTGATAAGGTCCTAAAGCCTGCAGTGGTTCATAGGTTCATCGATTCATACTAGACTAACTGCCCTTGTGGGCCATTTTAAGTCTAGCCAATTACCCCAAGTGAGTATCAAACCCTGCACCTTGTGTCTGTAAGGTAAACACCTTAACCGTTAAGCCAACCTCCCTCGTGAGGGACTTCGGCACCAGGTGCATAGCAAACTGCCTTTTTGACCATATTGCCTCTGTTGTACAGACAGCTTTCTACATGGCCACCTCATTAGCAAAAGTAGCTCATCCAGAGACAAGGTGGTCTTAACATCCCCATATTCTTCCCTTATAAGATCCATTATTGAGTACAATGCCCCTTTTAGCATGTACGTCACAAAGCACATAAAGCAGCTGGGCAGACCACAGAGGTTCCTCACCAGGAGAATCTAGGGCTTCAAACATCTACCCAGATAGGCTAAAGGCCTTGTCCCTCTACTCAGTCTCCTACAGACTCCTCAAAGGTGACCTCGGTCTGGCATACAAAGCAATCTCAGACCACGCCTTGATGGGAATGCTGCATATCAGCAAGTCAAGCTCCACTTGAGTAACCCGCACTCTCGACCTCAACCTGGTCTGCGACATCAGTAGGACTTGTTGGCAGGACAGATGTGTCTCAGAGACTCCCCTTTTGTGGAATAGACTCCCTCTCTACATCAGAGTACTTTAACCCTTTTAAAGCGCAATTTGGAGAACTGGATAGTGAACAGAAAATACTCCCCTGGGATTCCACCTGTGTCCCTGCTGGACTATGGCATAGGGTGCTGACTTGTTGGAACATGGGCTAAATTCTAGGCTAGGCTTGTAAGGGCCTCAAAGCCAATAGCCTAGTAACATCCTATGATACTTTGATAAAGTCCATGATGATTTTTTCCATGGCCTTGCAGAAAAGGCTGGTTAGACTCATGGGTCTATAGTTCCAGGGTCGGTGGATGACCACCTTTGTGCAAGGGGATTACTGTTACTGTTCTCCACTCTTGTTGAAACAAAGCTAGTTCTCAGGCTATGGTTGAAGAGAACACCAAGTGGGTGCACTAGGTCCTGTCTTAGATTGCTTAGTAAGCAACCTGGAATGTTATCTGGTCCAACTGAGGCTGTGTTTTTGGTCTTGGAGAACAGAGATATGACCTATTTCTCTAGAGATGTTAAGCAGAGGAATGGTGTCAGATATGCTTTGGGGTATGGCTGTTGGGGTCAGGGGGGGAGTGAAGCTTGCACCAAATCGGTCACCTAGCAGGTGGGCAATTTCCTCCAGTAGAGTGAGTGGTGCCATCCACTACCAGTTTGACACACAGCTGAGCATTCCATTTTAGATTTTGGATGCAGTTAAAGAATGCTTTATGATTATCCTTGGCTAGGGTTGTTATTTTAGCTTTATGATTTGCTTTAAAGGACTTTACAAGCTTTCTGATTTGCTTGTTTAAGCTGTGGAGGGAATTCTTCCTCTGCCGAGTCAGTTCTCTCATTCTCAGACACAAGTTTCTTCCTCTTTTTACATAACCTGTTTATACTGGCGGTCCCACTAGGGTGGCTTGTTTTCTCAGGAGAACCTGAAGCATTTATACAGAACATTTGCATACAAAATGACTACCTTCTTTCAATCTATCTTGCGGTTTTAAAAATAGTGTCTGTCCACTAAAACTTAACTTTTTAGACCGGTAAAACCTAAGTTACCTACTTTCACATCTAACTCCTCTAGTGCACACAGCAGTGTCTAGGATAAACCATTTTTTTTCCATCTTACCTTTAAGCATACCTATGACTAGCACTTGCTCTAAAATCTGCTGAAAAGCACTAGGAAGCCTTAAACTGATACAGGCACTCAATTCTCCTTGTTAAGGAGAAATTAATCGTAGGCACTAAACAGCCTATAATTGAAACGTACCTTGCTAAGGTAAGGGAAAACAGCTCTTGTACTTTACAAAAAAAAAAGAAAGCACCAAACCAGGCATGTCAAAGGGACAGCTTCTGGTGATTTCTCCTCTCCTCCTGGTGAATCTGGGCATACTGGGACAATGCAGCAATTGCCTTATGTACACAGACAACCCTCTCCTCTTACCACCCAACACTACAACCTGCAAGAGATGCACTTACATAGCCAAACTGGAAGAAAAGCGCTCGCCACCCAAGACTGTGCTAGACAGTCAGCAAAACTAAAGGGCCCCCACATATGAGGGCTAACAGTAACCTGCCCAAACAACAAGGACCTCTGAAGCTGAAACACAAACAAACACCAATCATAACCAAAGTGTTACATAGCTCACAACACCAGTGTGCCACCCAACAACAGCCCCTAAGGCAAGACAACATACCCAACACTTTAGTCATCAGTGACTAGTCACACACCTGATGTCCCATTCACCAGGCTGAACAAGGAGAAAATTACAGTCAGCTGCCTGTTGGGTGCCAGGATCCGCTACATAATGCGTGCACTCAAATCACTCCACAACAAGTACAAATATGACTGTCATTGTCCATGTTGGAGTGAATCACTTGAGATGTACCTCCCTGGACTACATGAAAAGAGACATGGAAGAGCTCTCTGATCATGTGGCCCAGGCAGGTATGACCCTAGCCCTAAGTAGCATCCTGCCTTCGCCCAGAAAAATACCACAGTACAAGGACAAAATGATTGACTTCAATAATTGGCTAAGCTTCTGGTGTCATTCAAAGGGCATCCAGTATCTGTCTACCTGGGACAACATGATCGACGTTTTTAGACAAAGTTCAAAGGACAAAACCACCACCGTAACGGGTACAAGCATGCAAAATCTGAAGGTAATTCTACTCAATGCTAGAAATCTAAACCTCAAAATGCACTCTCTCTTGGCACTCCTAAAAATGGAGAGCATCGATATCTGTACAGTAACTGAGACGTGGTTAAAGGCTCCAGAGAGCCCCCCCCTGCAATACCAGGCTACAACTCTTACTACACTTAGGCCACTAAACCAGGACCGAAACACTAAAGGTGGAGGAGTGTCCATATTCACCAAGGATATTCACACTGCCAGACTAGTTGCCCAACACAATGTGTCTGAAATTCTCCAGGTGCAACTAACACTAGGTAAGACTGCAATGCAAATTGTAGCTTTCTACAGATCCCCCACCATGCCCCAAGATTCTCACTACACCTTTCTAAACATACTGGAAAATATTAAGATACAACCAAACACCCTAATACTGCGGGCTCTGATATCCTAGACCTGGTCATTACCAACATGGGAAATCGATGCTCCATACCTATAGTCACCCCCTCATTGGTCAGGTCTGACCATAAGCTAATCACCCTTGACATCCACATCCCCCCACAGTAAGGAAACCTCCATAAAAAAACTTTTCCAAAGCCAACTTCATGCTACTCAGTCAAAAGTGACAAACTTCATGACACCCATGCTGACGGGAACTGCAAGTTCGACTGCTGAATCCTACACTAAGGGACTGTACGAGCAGATCGACTCGTGCTTGAATCGTGCCATCCCAAATAGAACTAAGACACTCTCCTCAAAAAAAAAAAAAAAAAGCCAATCTGGTGGTCTCCTGCCATAAACAAACTTTACAACAAAAGGAAGAAACTGTTGCAGAAAAATCCCAGGATGCAAAAAACTCCCTCACCAGCCTTAGTAAAAAGCTGAGCTCCCTCAAAAAATCCTCCAAAGCTAATTACGAAAATAAAATTGCCAAAGATTCCAAAGACAACCACAAGGCATATGTCAAGAATCTAAATGGCAATGCTCAGATCTGCTCTGAGTTACAACAGAATGGCATTAAATATACTGATCCCAAGAATATTGCCAATATCCTGGCAGATCGATTCAGTGCCAACTTCACCCCCCCCATCAACTAAAGGGCCCATTTCAATACCGAAAGATGGCCAAATTCTGGTAATAATGGCCACAGAGGTAAAAACCGCACTCTCCAAAGCATACAGCATCCATGGGACCAGACTACATCCTGGGCTGTGTACTACATGAACTACAAAATGAACTGACATCTCACCTAAGTGTCATGTTTAATCATAGCCTCACCTCAGGCTTAGTGCCCACTGAGTGGTGCACAGCTACAGTTATCCCACTCCACAAGGGGGGATCCACCTTGGATCCTGGGAACTACTGCCCCATCAGTCTGACGAGCCTGATCTGCAACGCCATGGAAAGTATTATCATGGAACTTATAAACAAAGACATTGGCAACCTTCAAACACTGGACCCCACCCAGTTTGGGTTCATGAAGGCCGATCTGGTCTCCTGAACCTGACTGACTTCTTCAAATCAGTCTCCAGAGTTGTGGACAAGGGTAAGGCAGTCCACACAGCCTATCTAGACCTCAAGGCCTTCAACACCATCCCCCACTCTGGAATCATAGATAAACTTACTGAGTTGGGCATTAATCCCTACGTCACTCGATGGGTTGCCAACTGGCTTACTGACAGAACCCACACTGTAAAAGTAGCCTAATCCAAATCCAGCTCCAGACAAGTGGAGTACCTCAGGGTTCAGTCCTGGGACTGCTATTGTTTGGCATCTACTTCTCTGAAGTACAGGCCAACACTAAGGCACTCTGGCTAACAACGTTTACAGATGACTGTAAACTGGGAGTCATTATTGAATCCCCAAATGACGTGGATATTCTACAAAAGGTCCTTACAGAAATGGATGCTTTGTGCCAGAGTCATGGGCTCAAGCTTAATGCCAAGAAATGTATAGTTATCCCCTTTGGGAAAAACGTGTACCCGTGAATTACCACATAGGTGGCAGTACACTAATCACCAAAAGTGTGATAAGAGACTTGTGGACAGTGGTCTCACCTTCAATAACCACATCGCCACAACAGTCAGGAAATCCTTCTATGTGGCATACCTCATCACTAAGGGCTTTTCATCCAGAAAAAAGGAGGTCATTGTCCCACTGCACTCATCCCTCATTAGACCCATTATAGAATACAACGCCCCATTTGGTTTGTACCTCTCAAGACATCTGCAACAACTGGAAAGGCTGCAGAAATACCTCAATAAAGAAATCACGGGCCTAAAGCAGATGCCCTACACTGACCATCTAAAAAAACTCCAGCTATACTCTGTCGCATATCATCTACTCAGAGGCGATTTCTGCTCAACATACAAGGCCATGTCAAACCCAGAGCTGCCGAACATGCTACACTTAAAGAAATCCCAATCCCTCAAAGCCACACGCTCCAAGGATCGAATCCTTGTTATCACAATGAACAAAACATGTTGGAGGGATAGGTTCCTGACCCAGAGACTCCCCAGACTCTGGAATAGACTGCCCATACATGTTAAGCAGAGCGCCTCTTTGGCCCACTTCAAAAGGAACCTTGACTATTAGATGGGAGATAGGAAATTCACCCCGGGGATCACGTCAGTTGCCCTGCTAGACAGGGGTCCAGGGAAGTAAATATTGTAGGAAGAAATAGCTAGGGAATTGTTATGGCTAGGCTTGTATAGGCTCTAGAGCAGATAGCCTAGTACCAACCTATGAACCTCTGCACAGGAGTCACTGTTGTCTGCGATTGTGAGAGATGTAAAACTTTTTATACCATGGTTTAGTAGGCTGTAGTTTGCTTTGGAAAAGTGTTTTTTTTTTTGTTCCTCTGGAGGTATCAGTTCAAATAGTTACTTCAAACAAGACTGATTTGTGGTCAGACCTTACCAGGATGGGCATCACACAGGAGAGACTGCAGTGACCTCACCATGCTGGTGAGTGCTACGTCTAGGGAATTTGAGCCCCTTGCAGGGGTGCAGGCTATCTGTTCCACAGCATTTGTGTTGACAAAGTTCAGGAAAGTACAGTTGTGTACACTTGCCATAAATGTAGATATTCGAGTGTATTCACTGTTGCAGTCATCACATTTGGGTTATCCCTGCCAGGGTAGCGTAGTCCAGCCCGAATACCAGAGGTTTAGTATTTCTGCGTCGGTTGATGTCGCTTCAGGACTGACATCAGGTTGTCAATAGTATAAAGTAAGGCAGCAGACGCCATTACATCAGTTTTTCTTGCCCTAACCTGTCAGGAGCCCCCAAGTAGGAGCCAGGTTCTGGTGGAAGAACCCCACCAGTAGAAAGTAAATACCAATATGTCCCTTGTAAGGGAAGAGAAGAAAGGGGGATGGAGGGAGGGAAACCAGGACTGCAACAGTGAATACACTCTAACATCTACATTTACGGTAAGTGTACACAACTGTACTGTGCTCTTCGTGTTTCACTGTTGCAGTCATCACATTTGGGTCGATTCCCAAAGCTGAGGAAATGGGTGGAGGCAGTCAAGGAAACGAGGGGCTGGCTAGGATACCCTGCAAGACTGCAGAGGCAAACCATGCCCTGGATTTGGAGAAGAGAGGCAGGTGGTAATGTCTGGTAAAAGTGTGAACAGATGTCCAGGTGGCAGCCTCCAGGATGTCCCTGGTGGGGACTCCACAGAGGTGGAGGCTGCTCTGGTGGAGTGAGTGCTGACCCCCTTGGGGGGAGGCCTTCCATGTTGTTTGTAGCAGAAATGGATGCAGTGTGCTATGCATTTGGAAATGGTTTGTTTGGAGGGGACTTTGCCTTCTGACCCTGTAGCAAAGCTAACCAGCAATTGATCAGACGTTCTGAAGGATTTAGTCCTGTCTAGATAGAATCTGAGCTGTTTGCACATCTAGAGTGCAGGATCCTTTCCCCCTTGTTCTGTGGATTAGGAAAAAAGGTGGGCAAATGAATGGATTGGTTGAGAGCCACACTGGATACCATCTTGGGCATGAAGGATGGGTTAGTTCTGAGGGATACCCTGTCAGCATGGAAGATGGTTTCCACAGCCATGAACGCTTGCAGCTCAGACTTCTGGCTGAAGTGATGGCCAGAAAGAAAGCTGCCTTCCAGGAGAAAAATTTTATAGAGGAGAAATAGAGGCCACTGTGTAGTAAGTCAGCCAAGTAATCCAGGATGAGAGGGAGGGAGGGCTGGGCTGTGCCATACTGGCTCCCTTAGCCTGGATCCAGTTGCAAAACTTTTCCATTTGTCAGCATAAGACTTTCTAGTGCTAGGGCATCTGGCCTCACGTATAACATCTAGAACCTGTTTACTGAGGTTGGCAGACTGATCCAGGGTTAGGGAATAAGCCAAGCTGCCAAACTGAGTGTCTGCAATTGGGGATGCATGAATTCCCCTTCCCTCTGGGTCAGCAGGTTTGGAATCGGAGGAAGATGCCAAGGTGGCAGTGGGAACATACTGCGCAGAAAGGGGTACCAGTGTTGGCGAGGCCAGTCTGGAGCTATAAGAATTGTCCTTGTTTTTTTAATCCTTTACTTTGAGCAGTACCCTTGGGATGAGAGGTAGTGGAGGAAAGACAGACTGATAGACTGACCCGGGGAAGGAAAGGGCATCCACTTTCCAAGCCATGCAGTGATGCTCCCTGGTGTAGAATTTGCTGAGCTGATGGTTGGTGTGGGAGGCAAAGAGGTTGACCTTCGGGGTGCCCCATTTCTGGGTTATTAGGGTAAAGGTTCTTCTGTTGAGGTGCCACTCGTGTGGGTCCAGAAGATTTCTGATTAATTGGTCTGCGAGAGAGTTGAGAGAACCTGGTAGGAATTGTGTCCTTCCCTGCTTGTTGATATACCACATCACAGTGGTGGTGTCTGTTTTGATCAGGAGAGCCCATGGGGAGAGAATGGGGCTTGAAAGCTATCAAGGCGTGCTTGGACAGCCATCATCTCTTTTTGAAGTGCAGAGGGATTTGCTGCGGGCTCCATTGGCCCTGTATGCACCTGCCGTCCAGGTGTGCACCCCAAGCATAGTCTAATGCATCTGTGGTGAAGGCATGGGTGGTGGGGGTGGTGAGAAAGGTAGTCCCTTTCGAACTGCTTCTGCTTTGAGCTCCACAGCAAGAGAGACTCATGTAATGGCATCGGCTGCCTTACTTTATACTACTGACGACCCGAGGTCAGTCCTGAAGCGACAGCAACCGATACAGAAATACTAAGCCTCTGGTATTTGAGCCGGCCGAGGGCTACCCTGGCAGGGATATAACCCAAATGTGATGACTGCAACAGTGAAACACGAAGAACATCTTCTAGTCAAGAATGTTTGTGCTTATGTAGGTCTCCCAGTTGATGGAGGGATAGTTGAAATCTCACATGACAAAATGTTGGGCTCAGAACAGTTAGAAAGCTCATGCAGTGTACCTAGCTTAATCCAGCAGAACGGCGCACCACTAATAACTGTTTTCAAAGAAAAAACATTCCATGAGTTGGGATCTTCCAAGAACCTCTTTATAAACGACTTTTAAAACAAAAATACAGCTATGTAACATTTTAAAAAACAAACTAATCCAGCTTAGTACGGTTAAGAGCTTTCATCCCTCACAGACTTGGAAATAAACCATTATAAGTTTTTCTTTGTTGATGAAACTTTAGAAATACTGTTTTAAAATATTTTCTCAATATTTATTTTATTTATTTTACATTTGTTAACCGGGAAAGTCCATCTGGACATGTGTCCTTTTTCAGTGGAGGCCCAGGGAGAAAAGCTCCAATGTGATACACTACATACTCATTAGTATATAGTATAGTAACAAAGTTTTAAAAACAGTGATTTGATACATAGCTCTAAATACATTAATAGTTTTACAGGAGTTAATAAAATAATTATAGCAAGAACATTTACAGCAGTACTGGTTTCACAGGAGTTAAACAATAGGAATTATAGCAAGAACATTTAATACATCATGGGGGTTTGTACTTCATTTCAGTGGATAGAGCTTTGAAACAGAAATATAGGTATAGTCAAGACATTAGAAACTGATGAGAGTTAAGTTTGATATAAGCATCTATAAGGAGTTTGTTGAATGAGTTCAATGTTTAAGGAGGTGGTCTAGCATAGTACTGAAGGAAGGCTGGAAGGGTGCTTTGAGGGGGACTAACATGGACTGTGACAGAAGCAGAGCCATGAGTTTGCAAGGTGGATTTTTAGGTGTTTTTCAAACTGTTTAGATGTGGAAGTGGACATTAATGGGTTGGGGAGAGAGTTCCAAAGCTTGGAAAGATAGTTGGAGAAGAGGGCTTCACCTACTGAGTTTTTTGCTTTGGTGACTTGGAGTAGTTTACTGTTTGAGTGAAGGGATCTTGATGCATAGAATAGTTGAATAATGTCTCTTGAGGCCTGCAACCTTTTCTGGGTGGTGGAGAATTTTATGAACTAAGGTTAGTTGATTAAACTGAAGTAAAAGAGGGAGTTCTAGCCAGCCAAGTTGCTTGAG
This sequence comes from Protopterus annectens, assembly GCF_019279795.1. Classification (NCBI taxonomy): domain Eukaryota; kingdom Metazoa; phylum Chordata; order Ceratodontiformes; family Protopteridae; genus Protopterus; species Protopterus annectens. The sequence goes on along the minus strand of NC_056744.1, from coordinate 898,887,993 downwards.
TGATGGACCGTGACGGGATTTATAGGAAGCATTAGAGGCAAATTTGGAGATTTTGTTACAAGCAGATTTCAAGCTTGGTAAAGTCAGTTTTACACAAGTTTGTTAGAATTGGGGATGCATATAGGAGCGTTGATAGTAATTGTGTTCTAGCAATTGTGAGTTTTGTATTGCTTGTTAGAAATTGTTTATTCCTATATAGGAGGCCAAGTTTCTTGTGAACTTTATTGATGGACTGGTCAATGTGGAGGTCAAATTTCAGGCCGTTATCTATTATAACACCTAGCAGTTTGGTATAGGGGATAGGAGTGATTATGGTTTTATTCTTAGAGAAGATATGAGAGGTCGTGGAAGTAAAAGTATTTCTAGTGGGGTAGAAAAGCATATGTTTAGTTTTGTTGGGATTTAATATAAGTTGGGAGTTTGTTAGCCATGTTTCAACAGATAGAAAGGAGTCTTAGGTGATGGACTGAAGGTCAAGGGTAGAAGCACAGCAGATCAGAGTGGAGTTGTCAGAGTATTGAATAATATTGGCATGGGGAGTAGCAGAGTGGAGGTGATGGCAAATAGTGAGAAAAGAAGGGGTCCAAGGATGGAGCCTTGCGGTACCCTAAGGTAACTGGTAGGAGTGAGGGGGACTCTTGCCAACAAACACTTTGCTGATGATCAGTTAAGTAGCTTTGGAACCAGGCTACAGCTGTGTCGCTGAGGTTGTGGGAGGAGGGGATATTAATGAGTTTGGTGTGATTGACCATGTCGAAGACCTTTAAAAGGTCCAGGAATACGGTTGGTACAAACTGGGAGTAGTTTCTGTGCTGATAAACTGTTTGTGAAGGTAGTAGGGCTGTTGTGGTGTTACGTGCAGGGCGGAAACCATGTTGGGTACGGGACAGGAGGTTGTGAGATAGATATTCTATGAGTTGGGAGTGTACTATTTTTAGGATTTTAGACGGGGGGGTGGGTGTGGCAATAGGGTGATAATTAGTGAGTTCATAGGAGCTACCACCTTTGTGCAGAGGCAAGATGTGAGATTTTCCAAATAGTGGGGTCACATGCCTCTGTTATGGACCTATTTACAAGTACGGTTACTGGGTAGGAGATGGCTTGAGATGCACTTTTTAGATAATCTACAGGGCGGTTATCAGCAACCAATAGTCAGTTTTATTTTTTTAAGTAGTTTTTTTGATGTAATAGATGGGGACTGGGTTTAGTTTGAAAAAGTTAGTGCTATTTTGACGGGGGTATTGGGGGTTGTTTCTGGAGAGGTAGGGTTATTGTTATTCAGATGACTGGATAGGGATTGAATGGATTCTGTGAAATAGTTGTTGAACTGGGTGGGTATGCTTCCACAGTTGGAAGCTGTTTTGGGGGTGGGTGTGGTATTTTACCTGGTTGTAATAGGTTGTTCACTGCTGCCCAGAATTTTTGTGGGTTATTCTGATGTTTGATTTGCATGTTGTGGTAGTAGTCGGATTTGTCAGTTTTTTTTAATTTTTTAACTTTGTTTCCAAGTTCTAGGGAATGTTGTTTATTAGTGCTGGTTTTGTTCTTATGGAACTGTAACCAGGCCAAGGTGTGTAATGACGAGCATATGTATATACCTCTACTCAGGATTGTGAGGGATGTAAAACTTTTTATATCATTTAGTACACTGTAGTTTACTTTGGAAAAGTTTTTTTTTTTTTTTGCTCCTGTGGATGTCTTATGAAACTGTAACCAATTAATTTTAAAAACAATATTTCTAAAGTTTCATCAACAAAGAAAATGTTAGAGTAGTTTATTTTTGATCATTTATTGTACTATTAATGCAGCTTTTTTAGGCACAGTTCTTGTTGATTACGTTTTGTTTATATACTTTAATGGATTGAGTGTTGATGTCCTATGAAATTTTTGTATTTGATGTTTCTGACCAAAGTGATTTGTGGTACTGTCTCTTTAAACCTTAAATTAATCCAGTATCAAATGACTGTTAAATTATATAAAGTCTTTTAATTGCTTTATCAACGATTCTGATGAAGTCCCAAGTCTATGAGGGATAAAAGTGCTTAATCATACCAAGCTGTAATACTTTGTTTTTTAAAATGTTACTTAGCTGTATTATTTTTTAAACGTCTTTCACAAAGAGGTCCTTGGAAGATTTGATCCTCGGCTCCGACTCGGCCAATACTAAAGCTCGAGAGCTAATTCCACCGGCTCGAGGCTCCCCTATATCCCACACAATGCTAGGCAGTAACTACTCAGATCTCGTTTGATAGCTATACCAAGCAAACCTAGTCTCCATAGAATGGCGTAGGGAAACCCACCTCAAAACAACCTGCGTGAAAGGTATCGCAGACCTAAGAAAGGAGAAAAAGAGGTGGAAGAACGTGTGGGAATGACGACTTCCAGAGGAAGAACAAACTGAATTCCTGTCGGTCTGTCCAGGCTTGAGGGAAGGAGGGTGGGACTCAAGAAAGAAGGCGAGAAGACAACTAACATGGAACGTTATGGTAGGTACATAACTTCTTAATGTTAAGTTGTCCATCTCGCCTTCATTCTTGCTGGATGAGACCGCGTCCCTAGCACCTTATCCCAGGTGGCCTATCGGAACAGACTCTTGAGAACAGTGGAACCAAAACTGGCACGGCTTCTGGAAACCATGTCCAATTTGTAACGTGAAATGAATGTACGAGAAGCCCAGGTGGCTGCTGCACAAATTGAATCTATTGGCAGCCTATCCTGAAAAGCTACGGATGTAGCTAATGCCCTAGTTGAATGAGCTCTAGGTCTTGAGGGTAGTTTTTGATGTCTTATCTCACAGATGAAGGTAATTGTAGAGGTGAGCCATCTAGAGAGGGATACTTTAGTAACAGGAAGGCCCAATTTTCCTTCCGCATATGACAGAAACAATCGATTGGATTTCCTGAATTGTTTAGTCCTATCTAAGTAATATCTAAGTTGGCGATGAACATCCAAAAAATGTAGCTTTTGTTCCAACCTGTTTGAATAGTTAGGGAAAAAGACGGGGAGATCAATAATTTGGTTTAGGTTTACTTGAGAGGAAACTTTGGGCAAAAAGGATGGATTAGTACGGAGGGATACCCTATCTTTGTGAAACACTAAGTAAGGAGGATGACTGCAAAGAGCATGGAGTTAAGATATCCTTCTCGCTGAAGTTCTAGCTACTAGAAAAAGTGTCTTCCAAGAAAGCAACTTCAGAGAACATGAAGCTGCCGGTTCGAAGGGGGGAAGGATTAAGGATGCTAGAACCAAGTTCAAATCCCATTGAGGCAGGGGATCTTTGATTGGAGGTTTGAGAAGAAATACGCCCCTTAAAAAGGCTTTACAGACTTTGTAAGCCATGATGCTAGACTCAGAGACACCAACATGAAAATTAGATATGGCAGCCAATTGAACTCTAATGGTAGATGCAGATGATCCTAAATGAAAGTTCTGCTAGAAAATCTAGAATAGACTGGATAGGTGCTGTAAAGAGATCTATGTTTTTTGACGTTGCCCAAAAGGAGAAGCGTTTCCATTTGCTACTATAAATCTTCCAGGTAGAAGATTTATGAGAGGCTATCAAGATATCTCTGACCGAGCGAGATATTGAGGGAAGCCTGGCTAAGGTTGGAATCGGAGAAACCATGCTGTGAGGTTTAGAGAAAGCAGAGATTGGTGCAGCTGACCCGATTGGTGGGTTATCAGATCTGGTACTGGGTCCAGATGCCAAGGCTGCTCCAAAAGGTAACAAAGAAACGGAAACCATATCTGTCGAGGCCAGTAAGGGGCAATGAGGATCATTGTCACTCTCAAGGCGATGGCTTTCTGAATTAGTTGAGATATCAGTGGAAAGGGGGGAAAGGCATACAGAAGTCCCCGGGACCAATCGTGAACTAGAGTGTCTCTGGTGGGATGGCCTGGTAACGGGAAGAGAGTGAAGAAGTCGTGACACTTGCTGTTTTGGGGAGTAGCAAAAAGATCGCAGCAAGGCTGGCCCCATCTTAGGAATACTTCTTCTAGAACTGATTTCTTTAGAGACTACTCGTGGGGCATGAGAATTGCCCTGCTCAATTTGCCTGCAATAACGTTGGATTTCCCGGGAATGTGCGTTGCTATCAGAAAACGCTGAGTGCCTCTCAACATAAAGGGTATGATCGGGTTCCACCTTGTTTGTTGATGTACCACACTACGGACATGTTGTCCGTTTGAATTGCAATAGTCCCAGTGGGAAGAGTTGTGAAGGGCTTGCAACGCTAAAAGCACTGCTCTCATCTCTAAGACATTTATGTGCAAGTGGCACTCGAAAGGTTGCCACGTGCCTTGGACTGTCCTGCCCTGATAATGCCCCCCCCCAACCCGATCAGGGAGGCATCTGTTGTCAACGTGGCGACGGGGGGGGGGGTGAAGGGTCTTCCTCGGAGAAGTTGAGGTGATGTGATCCACCAAGACAGTTGATTCTTTCATGATTGAGTTATCAAAATGGTATGGGACATCGGGAGCTGTTGAAAGGACCATTGAGTAAACAGCATCCATTGGAGGATCCTCATGTGAAAGCGAGCCAAGGGGAGAAGGGGAATAGCTGCTGCCATGAGTCCTAACACCTTCAAAATTAATCTGGCTTTGACTTTGTTGCATTGTAAGAGAAGGGAAACTTGTTTTTGAATATCTGACGCTCTCTGCTCTGCGAGTCTGGCTGAAAGATTGAGTGTGTTTAAGGTGGCGCCTATGAAGGTAATAGATTGACAAGGCAACAAGGCAGATTTTTCGAAATTTATCGAAATGCCTAGAGCTTGGCAAGATTGGATGGTGAAGTCCCTGGATAGAAGAAGTTGATGTCTGGTGGTGGCGGTAAGGAGCCAGTCGTCTAAATATGGAAACACCTGGAATCCTTGACGTCTCAAGTGAGCCGCGACCACTGCCATGCATTTGGTAAACACACGGGGGGCTGTAGTGAGACGAAAGGGCAGGGCCCTGAACTGGTAGTGACTGGCTCCCAGCCTGAAGCAGAGATATCTCCTGGAGCGTCTGTTCATCTTGATGTGGTAGTACGCATCCTGAAGATCTATCGGGCACATCCAATTGCCCTGACCCAAGAAGGGTAGAATGGACTAAAGCGTGACCATCCAGAATTTTGTTTTCCTGATATACTTGTTTAAGTAGCTGAGATCCAGTATGGGTCTCCAGTCCCCTGTTTTTTTTGGTACCAAAAAGAATTTGGAGTAGATTCCGGATCCTTGCTGGTCTGCTGGGACTGATTGGATAGCTCTTTTTGACAGCAGCTTTGAAATATCTAATGCTGCTTGTTCCCTTAGACCGGGTGGAACATCTGGAAGGGATCTTTTGGGTTGGGATGGGATGTGAATAAAGGGAATTTTGTAACCCTCGGATATGATCGACTGTACCCATTTGTCTTGAGTAAGGGAAAGCCAGGCTTTTGGGTACAGGGATAACCTTCCCCCGACTGCCTCTGAAGGTGGACAGCCGGGCAGCCCCTCAGGGATGCTGAAAGGGTTTATCAGAGAACATTTCTCTGCTACCCTGGTTTTGCACACCTCCTCTGCCTCTAGGGCGGCGTCTATTATTATTCCCCCCTCTGCCTCTAGAGGGGAATCGACCTTGTGCATCCGATGAGACTCCCTGGGATTGTTTGCAGAACCACATCTTTCCTCCCCTCTGACCTTTGGGATAGGGTCTAGAAGGGGTAGAAAAACGGACTCCTACGGCAGAGAGTCTTACCTTCTACCTCGCACCTGGTCAATGTATCCTTCACCTGTGGACCAAACAAGGATGATCCATCAAAGGGAGAATTGGTGAAGGCCGCCTTGAAAGTGTCCGCAAAGTTGCATAGCCACATCCAGGCATGACGTCGTAAAGCAACACCTGTGCCTGCGGCTCTACTCGCCCCATCTGCAGCATATGAGACCAGCCGCATGGAGGAGTTAACGATGGAATTCAGGGTTGCCAACTGGGAGTTCATTGCGTCTTTGAACCCCTCAGCTGTAGGATCCTTTATCAGTTCACCCATATCCTTGAGTAAATCTCTCTGGATAGGAGTGAAGTGGCATAAGTAATTCAGCGAACGCATTGAAAAGGTCACTGATGAGAACATCCGCTTGCCGTACCTGTCCATGGTCCTAGATTCCTTATTAGAAGGGTGGACAGGAACCGAAGGATCGGCTAACTCCTTAGTGGCCGCAGCCACCACCATGGCATCAACAGGGACACCTTTGGATAAAAAATCTTTATCTCTAGGGGCAGTAATAAATTTAGATGGTCTCTTCGGGGTGGGTTCCACTGAATCAGGAGCCGTCCAAGCCTTCCTTGCACCACTTCCATAAGGGGGTCAAAGGGAGGGGACACCCAAGAGGTAGAAGGGTGAGAGCCAAATGCCTCAAGATACACTGACTCATCCTCCGAAGGGTTAAGGGCTGGCCAGTTCCCCCTCTGTTTGAGGATCTCAAGGATGTCAGCAAATTAGACATCCTCAGAGGGGGATCGAGGGGAACCTTCAGATTCCTCTAAGTCAGTGTCAGAGGTGATAGACTCAGGGGAGTCAATGTGCTTCCTCTTGCACTGCCTCTTCCTAGGGGGATCTCCTACCGGGTCAGGAGAGGCCTCGGAAGAGGAGGAAATTCCCAATGGGGAAACTTGAGGAGTTGGCTCTCTGCGGTCTAAGGCAAGGGGGTGAGTAGAAATCACTGCAGGCACTGTAGATGGGGGGGCTGAAGGAGCCGAATGTGGGGCAGACCCTGGTTCTAGCACGCTCCGCATGACTTCGAAGGCACCCCTGTCAGGCAAGGCCAGAGGCCCCCACTCCGAAGAGACAAGGACCTCCCCCGGCACCAACAGGGATGGCTCCGAAGCCGATGTCGGAGCCGAACTCACCAGCGCCGAAGCCCCGAGAGGGAGAGCGGGGTCAGACAAGGGTCCGATGCCACTCGCCCCCTCGGAACAGATGAGGGAAGCTCGGCGCAGAGATCCCTCCAAGGAGGAGATCGGAGCAGACGACGGAGCCGAAAGGGAAGGTATCGGATCCGACGCACCAACAGTCATGGCGACAAGCCCTGGCTCCGAACTCAAAGGAGTCGGAGGAGGAATGCATCGGGAAACGGAAATAGCCACTGACTGCTGAGGCGGGCTATGCAGCATTTGGGCCAGTGCCTCGGACTTGAGAAGTCTACTCACTACCCTTTGCAAATCGTGGTCAGATAACCTGGAAGACCGTGAGGAATGAGTTTTATGGCTCCATTCAGAAAGAAGAGGGGATCCTAGCGCCGAATGCACGGAGCCGATAGAGGGGGATCTAGATCTCTTCCTAGACTGTGGCTCCGATAAGAGTATCGGAGCCAACGGAGTTTTATCAGCCTCAGCTCCAGCCGGAGCCAAGGTAACAGTATGAGGCTTGGAAACATCGGCTCCGGCCGGAGCCGATGTCAAAGCCGACTTAACCTTTCCAGCAGTCGACTCAGAAACCGGAGCCGACTGTTTGGAAGTTTTAGAAGGCTTCCCCGACACAGACTGCGTCGGGGGGCCTTCAGGCTTTAATAAGCCCCGCAAGATTAAATTTATTCTTGCGTTCCTGCAGGACTCTAGGGATAAAACCATGACAAACAGCACAAGAGTCCTGCAGGTGCAAAGGTCCCAGGCAATACACACAAGAAGTGTGATAGTCTGTCAGAGACATTTTCTGACAGCACGAGTCACACTTCTTGAAGCCTGAGACCTTAGCATCTTTTGACATGTTGTCAGGCACTCTTTTCACTAACACAAACACACTACAGACACACCCTCTACCGAAGGAAATTATTAAATTATTAAGGCTAACACAAAGCCACAAACACACATACAAGCCCTTAACAAAAAAACTACTAATTTAGTCACACTAAAGGACTGGGGGAAGGGAAGGGGCCGAAGGCCTACAAGTTAAGGGAAGAAAAGGAAGGGAATATAGACCCGAAAAACAGGGGTCGATTTATCTAAATATTAAACTAAAAAGGTTATGGTATGAAACAATAGGGGGTTAAGAAATACCTATTACGGTAAAAACTCTCACTAACCTGCCTGAGCCGGTAGAAAAGCAACTAGTCAGCTATAGCGGCAAACAAGATCTGAGTAGTTACCGCCTAGCATTGTGGGATATAGGGGAGCCTCGAGCCGGTGGAATTAGCTCTCGAGCTTTAGTATTGGCCGAGTCGGAGCCGAGGATCGGCTCCGAACCCATCCAGCAAGAATGAAGGCGAGATGGACAACTTAACATCACTTATTAGTGGTGCACTGTTCTTGATGGATTAACTGAGGTACACTACGTGAGCCTTCTAACTGTTCTGAGTTTTATGTAGTGGCTGCACAAACACATGCTGTTGGCTGTTTTAAGGGGTTGGGCTGCATGGTAAGTGATTTCAGTACGTCCAGGTAGGTGGTGTGCTTTTCTTGGCTCATGGTGGGAGACCTATAGCTAGAAATGATATGGTAGGGTACTTTATGTGTGTGCAAGTGGTTTACATTAGGGAGGTCTATGATCATTTGGTAGGCTTCTAGTGAGTACCTCCGTGTATGTGAGTTTGTGTGTTGTGACCTTATTTTGTGTGAGAAGTGAAGCATGTGCGCTGACAATCTGTTTGATGTCCAGTTTGTTGTCAAGTGAGAGAACTGACTCCAATTTCATAGTGTAATTACAAGACTGACATAGGTTATTTATTTTAGGAGTAAGTGCTTGTCAGTATACATGAGGCAATTACTACATTGCCTCAAGATGCCCATGTCAATCAGGCTGGCTGGAGAAATGATGGGAAACTGCCAGTCCATAATAGAAGGTTTTTTACCATATGTACTATTAGGGAAGGGAGTGGGCTAGCTAGTCCTAACCCAAAAAATTAGTCTAACAAAGTGGCTTGTTCAAGTGAAGGCTAGGGATAAAGTGTAGCAATGTTTCATTGCACAGCCGAGTTGCCTGTACTGCAGGAGGGAAGCTTGGGAGGGTTCCACTGACAGATGTCTACAGAAAAATTGTTTCCAGATGTTTGCATCTGTACAGGGCACCATTAACCTCCTCTGCACAGTGACGCTCAAACATGAGGCTTAAATACAGATGAAAAACACTTTTAAGCTGATCTACCAATAGGAAAGCACACAATCAACCTTCCTCCAGCAATCCTCAGCTCAGACAAGACTGGGTCTACAATCTTCTGCCACAAGGGTGCAAGGGAGCCCTTCTTAATGCAAGATGGCTGGTTTAGTGCACAAGTGCAACAATAACAGGCTAGACTCAGCAGATCTGAATCTTGACTATGCTATATAGATTAACAGTACAGTTGAAATAAAGTGCAGAAAATGATGTAGTAAACAGTAAAAAGCAGAAATAATGCAGCAATTAGTTAAAATACAGTTTTAAAAGCTGCAGTAGAACCACAGGGTATACTTATTTTCTTGTTTTATTTTCTTCCCTTGGATTTCAGCAGAAACACTCTGGACCTCTGGTAAAAGATGCCAAATGTAGATTAACTCCGGTTAATTGAAGGCAAACCCATGCAAATGTGAGGCTTAAATACAAGTGAAAATAAACACAAGCCATTCTACCCAACAGGAAACCACACAGTGAAACTGCCTCCAGCAATCCCTAGCTCAGTCATGGCTAGATCTACGCTCTTCTGCCACAAGGGTGCAGGGGGACCATTCTTAATGTAAGAAGGTTGGCTTACAGCTCAACTGCATCAATAACAGGATAGATTCAGTACAACTGAATCTAGACTGATACCTAGGTTAACAGTACAGTTGAAATCAAGTGCAGAAAATGATGCAGTCACAAACAGTAAAAAGCAGAAATAATGCAGCAATTAGTCAAAATACAGTTTAAAAAAGTGCAGTCAAGAAACAATTTAACCAATGATAAAACATGTGAAATGTGCTGCCTAGATAACTTAAGTGTCTATCTCTTATACAGAACAAAATTCACAAGGCCAAGTAGATTTCTTGAACGAGAAAACAAAATGGAGCAGGTAAGCAAGTCACAGACAAAAAATATATAGGTTTACTTTCCTCACCTAGCAGGAACCACCAGCTGTCCTTTAATTTATGCAAGTTTGAAATCTTTTTACAAAAGACAAAGGCCCGGCCAATCACTGTGTACTTAAGTATCACTCAAGAAAAAATATAACCAATGAAAAAAAAGTGTGTGTAATGTGCAGTCTAGACAAGTTAAGTGTCTTATCGCCCACATATAACAAAATCACCAGGCCAAGCAGATTTCTTAAAACAAAAATGGTGCAGTTAAAACAAAAAGCAGTCTGCCTGTGCTGGAAATTAGTTTTTAACACCCCCCCCCAAGTTGTCCTTGTACTCCAAGGACCACTTACTAAGTTAGCTATTGGCCTTTCTCTTGACCAACAGATTACACTGTATATGCCAGTTACTCAGTCTACCTGCTAGCAGCTTTTAACATTCTGGAAATGAAAGAAAACATGGTCCACTTGGTGCCTCTCTGTTAATTGCTTTCTAGTTTCTATAAACTGATTACTCAGTTATACTGTGACGTGAGGGTGGTAGCCCTCTACTTCATCCTACCCTCAGTTCTCATCCACCCTCCTTATACTATTATATTTCCTACAGACACACAGACAGAAACACAGACACATTGCAATTGTGATGCCTATTCCATAAATCTCCCAAATAACCTTACTATTACAAAAGCACTCCTGTTTCATTTTACTTAATTCCCAACTTCCATTTCATCTTTTAGCACCATTTCCAACTACCTTTCACCCTCCCATACTGGTCTGCTCTGTATACATTCACAGTCACACCCCTCCCCAACAGCACACATCTATTCTACATTGGATCTTATTTACTTATCCCAATTAAACCCTCACTTCTTCTATTTTACCTACATTCTTAGTCTCTAGCCTTTTAAACTCCTGCTTTTCCTTGCATTCCAAAGATACTAGGGCAACCTAATTCTGTTCCTTCATAGAAAATACTTCTTTACAACATACCTTCTATCAGCTTTCTGACTCCACCACCACTAAATATCCTTATTGATCCCCACTTCCTGCCAACTATAAAAGATAACAGATCCCGTTACGTACTTGTGCTATTACTCAGCTTATTACCAGGCCATCTCTCATCCTATCATGACATTATAGCTCTCAACATATCTCCAACTCTGTCCCAATCACCTATTTATACTTCTTTTCTATAGTCTCCACACATCTCACTAAACCTATTTAATGATGCCACTCACCCGTACTGCAAATATAGACTAACTCCATTTCAACTCAAACCAAAAGAAAATTATGTGGAAAAGTAATGTCTAAAAACAAGCATCAATAATTCTCAAATATACTAAAATCCTTCTGGAAGAGACATTCACCCTAATCCTGACTCTACCTATCACAATGAACATTAAGACAATTCTCTTCCACTACTGCTCTAACTCCACAATGGTCATCCACCAATCCTAGTAATCTAACTTTTCCCTGTCATAAATGTTAGAAGCATAAGAAATAAGACACTTGTCTTAAACCCAGCATAAGCTACTGTAAAATCACATCCCATGGTTAGATCACCTGTAATGATCATACAGAAGAAAGGTGGTAGCACTGCTGTAATGTTTTCCAACAACTGCCACATTTCCTCCTACAACAAATACCAAAACTCATTTCAGCAAAGCTTCTTATAAACTTCCTGAAATAAACTATAAGCAAATGTATATTACTGTTCTTTACATACTGCCTGGTGACAATACAGCTAGACAGGAAGATGTCCTACACTAGATATCCATAACAATTCCATAGGAACTATTACTATTACTAAGTGATATGAATGTCGGTTAACTCACCTACATCTAGCGTGAACTCATTTGATTTCAAAAAAATAGTTAGTAGCCCCCCACACACACACACACACACACACACACACACACACACACACACACACACACACACACACACACACACACACATTACAGCAAGACACCACATTCCCTATTAGACTAGATCCTAGTATTGGACCACAGCAAGTACACCACCTCAGGTACAATGTCTGGCTGTCTCAGTGATCATCTCCCAATCTATACAGTCACACATCCATTTAAACAGCATATTTATAAACCAACATGCAATCTTTCCACGCTTAACCTAGAAATGTTCATTACTAACCTATCATCTATTAACTGGAACTTCCCAAAATTCCTCCTCTTAGATAATGCTCTAAATGAATTCAATAAAACTTTCCTAAATATCCTAAAGAGCCTTGCATTTCCCAGAAGGGAGTGAGAAAAAATGAATAATGCAATTTGTCTTTCCAAAAAGAGTAGACTGCTAACGCAGTACAGAAACAAAGAATGGCAAAAATATAAAACACCACAATGTCTTGAAAACTTTAGAATGCTTCACAACAGTACTAAAGCAAATTAAGGAAGAGAACACAACCCTAAAAAATTCTGGGCAGCAATTAAATAAATCTTGCATCCCAGCTATAATTCAAGCCTAATTCCTCTCTCAATAGCTCATCACTCAAAATTGCAATACAAAACTTATTTCATAGTCAGTACATCATCTCTTAACAAGGATTCCACAACATCTAATCCTAACTCTGCCAGCTTCCACACATCACCACAGCTATTTTCACCTTCAAACCTGTGTTCACCCCCCTAAGGAACACTAATGTTTATAAACAGGTCAGTCCAGAAATCCTATGTTCCCTCTCTCTGGAAAAGTCACATTATCCCCCTGCACAAAGCGGAAATTCAAAAGACATTACTAACTTTAGACCTATAGCAACCTTATCCCCCTCTCTTCAAAATACCTGAAGAATGTATTCAAAAACAATTTCTACACTATCCCCCACACAGCATGGCTTCCACCCTTCCCATAGTACTAACACTTCACTTCTAAGTTATATAGATGCTGTTTATAGACTTGTCTAAATCCTTTGACAGTTTGTCACAGCAAACTTCTACTTCACATGTCCTCATTAGATCTCTCTCAGTCCACCCTCCTATGGTTCAAAAGCTACCTAGCCAATAGATATCAGTCAGTAAAATGGCATTCTACTATCTCTCCATACCTCCCAGTCATCACTGGTGTACCACAAGTCTTTATCCTTGGACCCTCCTCTTTAACATACTCATCAACACCCTCCACAAATCCAAACAGGCCTCTCTAAGACAGTACACAGATGACTCCACAATCCGCTGCATGGCTCCAAAAAGTTGCTCATGAAGCTTTAACAGCAACAGAAATATGGCATGCTCAACCCTAACAAAATAAATAAATAAATAAATTATATATATATATATATATATATATATATATATATATATATATATATATATATATATATATATACACACACACATACTATTCTTCAAATCCCTCTCCGATGGGAAAAAAACCCCAAAAATTTAAGTCCTTTCTTTTGATAATACAATCATTGAAGTCACTTCTCATAGCAAATTATTAGCGATATGGATGATAATTTTAACTTTGACCTGCATATACAAAATTGTATAAGAAAAACTAGTAATACTTTAGAGCCAAAACCATTCTCAGCAACGCAACTAAAGTTACACTTGCCACTACTTATCTCTTCCCCACACTTATTTATGCTGCTCCCATCCTTACTGACCTTCAGGTATCACAAAAATCAAAACATGAACAATGCTGTAACAAAGTTGCTAAATCTGCAGCAAATGCCCCTTTCAGAACCCATCACTGTAAAACACTAAAAAACATAAATTGGTTAGAACTACCCCATCAACTAACACATACACAGCTTTTACCACCTACAAAATTATCCAGAATCCATCTGCTTGTCCAGCACTAGACAATATTATACATAACTATGATCCTAGCTGGTCGTTATGATCCAATGACCAAAAACTCCTGCCTGTCCACAAACCTATCAAACCTACTGGGTGGATATTGTCTGTACTCACACCATGTTGTAAAGGCCTAGAACTCCTCCTCTCTATCCATCAAGTTAGTACACACTCTCCCACCCTTCAAAACCATTCTGAAACGCTTCCTAGCCGAAAGCTGGCTCTGTTCTTCCTCAACAACAGGATGAACTATATCATGAATGTGGACAAATACCTATTAATACCTTACATCTCCTTACTCTCCCTTCTTCACTCATTTTGTTATTTCTATCAGTTTCTCTTCCCTAGCTTTCTCTCTAAATATATCATAAGCCTGCTTCTCCCTCACTTAGTATTGCAAATCCTGTTTGAATTACACTAACGGACTTTCATTTTTTCTGTTAACTGATTAAAATTTTCTCCAACTATTAAATCATTATCATACAACTTGTATCTACTCAACCAATGTTTTCATGTTGTGTCTAATATGGTATAATTATTTAAACTGTGTTTGTTTTTTTGTATTATCTTTACAGACTATTTTTCTTAAAATGTTTTAATACGTTTGAGCTTTTCTCCCCAGACCGCTGCTGAAAATGGGTACCTACCCAGTCAGACTTTCCCAGTAATCAAATGTCAATAAATAAAATAAGTTTAATTCCATCCTTCCCAAACAGCTGTAGTATGAGCCTTCAAAGTACCCTACATATTCCTCTCCAGAATAGAAGACGTTATATGGCAAGATCGAGTGTGCAACCACAGTAAGAGACGTGCTGAAGCAAAGTACTTTAGTAAGAAAGTCAAGGAGTGCTGTGCGTATTTTGCCTGCGACTTCACAGCAATCCAATTCCAACACAAAGCAGGCAGTCCAGGTATGCATACCCAGTCTTTCAGAGACAGATTTAGCAGGCACTGTCTCCTCACTTTCACCCCTGACAGCTCCTACAATGCCTAGGCTATTAACTGAACCCAAGCTGTCAGTTTCACTATTAAGGTTTTACCTCGTTATGTCGCAGAGTTGGTACAAACTATAAAAATGAACTGTGCATAGAAGTTGCAGGAAAACAGGAAATGCAAGCAGTGCAACTCATCAACTAAATTAGTGGGTCAGCACATTTTTCAGCTAGTTTTTCAGGCTGTTACACTGGGCTCAATTTTTTTTAAAATAGTAGTTCAGGTTGCTACAGTGGGCTCACCTGTGGCATTCCATACACAATGGAAATGCATCTGTGGAGTACTACTGCTGTATCGCAGATCAGGCCATGAAGTGGAGCCCTTTGAAAGTACAAATAAACACAGTTCTAGTGTGAAAGTAGAATTCAGCAATTACTACTTAACACTAGTCTCATATAGGAGAAACAAAAAAGATATTCAGAGAAGAAATAAGAAGTTATGTACTCACCATAACGTTCCATCTGAGTAGGTATCTTCATTTGTCTGCAACCTGTGGGATACGGATGCGATCTTGGATCCGAGCCGGCAACTTCTATCATAGCATAGATCCAAGCTCCTAGCTCCTCCCCCTTACCCATAATCCCCTGCCTACCCTAACTGACCTCAGATCAAGTTTGCCCCATAGCACAGCAGATAAGTGTCCCAATGGGAACATATGCTAATAACACAAGAACGATTATATCTGTCAGGGGGAAGGGGGGGGGGATGGTTGCAGACAAATGAAGATACCTACTCAGATGGAACGTTATGGTGAGTACATAACTTCTTAATCTGAAGTAAGAACTTCATACATCAGCAACCTGTGGGACAGAGTCCCCAGCTACCTAAATCTTGGGTGGCCTTCATGGAAGGATATTCCGGAGCACCGCAGAGCCAAAGGACGCCCTACCTCGGGAGACTACATCTATTTTATAGTGGCTGATAAAAGTGTGAGATGAAGCCCAAGTGGCTGCGGAACAAGTGTCATCTAGTGGAATCCTAGCTTGAAAGGCCGCAGAAGTGGCAACGGCCCTAGTAGAATGAGCATTGACTCCTTGAGGTGCAGGCCTTCCCGAGCTCTGATATGCTAAAAGAATACAACTAGAGATCCATCGAGAGAGAGAAACTTTAGAAACTGACTTTCCGAAATTACTTTTGGCAAAGGAAATAAACAACTGATCGGATTGCCTATGATCAGTTCTATGGATATAAAAACGTAGTTGTCTGTGTACGTCTAAGGAATGTAGCTTGTACTCTCCCTTGTTATGAAAGTTGGGGTAAAACACTGGAAGATTGATTGATGTTCGCTTCTGAAGATACCTTAGGTAGAAAGGACGGATTGATCCCGAGGTAAACCCTACCCGGGTGAAATACCAGATATGGTGGTATGACACAAAGAGCTTGCAATTCCAATACTCTTTTGGCTGAAGTTATGGCCACCAAAAAGGCTGTCTTCCAAGAGAGAAATTTGAGATCAACCGTGGCCGCTGGTTCGAATGGGGGACCAGTCAAGGCCTGCAAGACTAAGGATAAATCCCATGGAGGTACCACCTTCTTTAACTGGAGGCCTAAGGAGGAAGGTACCCTTGAGGAAGGTCTTACACAGTTTGGAAGTGATAAGAGGGCCAGACTCTTGCCCCACGTGATAGTATGAGATTGCTGCCAGTTGCACCTTGACTGTGGAAGAACTAGCCCCCTGGTGAAAGAGGTTAGAAAATCTAGAACCGATGATATCGGAGCTGTAAAAGGGTCTAAACGACGGTGTTCTGCCCAAATGGTGAAGCGTTTCCACTTACTCCGATAAACCTTCCTGGTGGAAGGCTTGTGAGCTACTACAAGAATGGCTTTGACCGGTGATGAGATCCCGGGAGTCCTTATGAGGAGTGGAACTGGAGCAACCAAGCCGTCAGCTTGAGGTTGACCAGGTTCGGAGTCAGAAGACCGAGAGGGTGAGAAATGAGATCCGGAATGGGATCCAGAATCCATGGTGGATACACTAGGTGAGACCATAGGTAAGGGAACCACGTCTGACGAGGCCAGAATGGGGCAATGAGGATCATCTTGCTCCCCAGCTGCCTGGCTTTCTGTAATAATTTCAACATCAGAGGAAGAGGAGGGTAAGCATAAAGCAGACCGGGAGGCCAAGCATGAACTAGAGAGTCTCTCAGGGACTCCCCCGGAGGGGGGATCAGAGCGAAGTAATCGTTGCATTTGGTGTTTGAAGGAGAGGCAAAAAGATCGCAACAAGGTTGCCCCCATCGGGCAAATACTTGCTCTGCAACTCGATGGTTGAGAGACCATTCGTAAGGAGTCAGGATAGTACGACTGAGCCTGTCCGCTAGAATGTTGGACCATCCCAGAATGTGCGTTGCTATGAGAAAGCGGTTGGTGGAAATCGCCCATTCCCACACTCTCATGGCCTCGCGGCAAAGAGGGTAAGACCTGGTTCCCGCCTGTTTGTTGATGTACCAGACGACAGACATGTCTGTCTGTACCGCAATCATCCCTACCGGAAGAGAGTTGTGTTGTGCCTGCAACATCAAAAGCACCGCCCTCATCTCTAGGACGTTGATATGCAAAGAGGTTTCTACGTCGTTCCTGTGCCTTGGACTGTCCTGCCTGAAAAATGCCCCACCCCAGGCGAGAAGCGTCCGTGGTCACTGTCGACTGGCGGAGGTAGTGAGAAGGGACGTCCCGTGTGGAGGTTGGGAGACTGGAGCCACCACAGGAGTGATCTTCTGCAAACCTTGCTTAAGGAAATGGGGTGAGACAGGGGGTTGCAAGACAGGGACCATTGTACCTGGAGGGTCCACTGCAGAACCTTCATGTTCAACCGGGCCAATGGCAGCAGAGGGATTGCAGCCACCATAGATCCTAGGGCCCTCAGGATCAATTCCGCTGAAGGAGTTTGCAGTTGAAGCATGGCCTGCACGTGCAACATCAGGTTCCGAAGCCGATCTGGCGTCAAGAATGCAAGCATCTGTCTGGAATCCAGTCTCGCCCCTATAAAATCCAACACCTGTGTAGGGATGAGAGAGGATTTGGTCATGTTGATGGTTAATCCTAATAGTGGAGCCAGACTGAGGAAATAATCCCTGCATGAACAAAGTAGATCCCTTGTTGGGGCTGTGAGGAGCCAGTCGTCCAGGTATGGAAAGACCTGAATTCCCTGGAGTCTCAGGTGGGCCGCTATTATCGCTAGGACCTTGGTGAACACCCTGGGGGCTGAGGTGAGACCGAAGGGGAGGACCCTGAACTGAAAGTGACTGGCTCCCAGCCGGAAGCGGAGAAACCTCCTGGAACGCCTGTCCACTAGAATGTGATAGTACGCATCCTTGAGGTCTATGGAGCACATCCAGTCATCCTCCCGCAATAAGGGGAGGACGGATTGCAACGTGACCACTCGGAACTTTTCTTTGGGTACCGCCAGGTTTAGGAGAGAGAGGTCGAGGATGGACATCAAGTCCCCTGTCTTTTTTGGCACCAGAAAAAACCTGGAGTAAAACCCTGATCAGACTTCATCTGGGGGGACAGGCTGGATGGCTCTTTTTTGCAGAAGCTGGTGAATTTCTGCAGCAGCCGCCTCCCTCTGACTGGGTGGAACGTCGGGAAGGCTTCTGATTCTGGGGTTTACTATAAAGGGAATTTGGTAACCTCTGGATATAATACGAAGCACCCAGCGATCCATTGTTATGGACTCGCATTTTGCTAGGTGCCTCGAAAAACACCCCCCGACCGCCTCCAGAGTGGAGCAGTCGGGTATCCCCTCAGGGATTCTACATGGGCCTTGGGACCCCCTCTGCCTCTGGGGCGGCGTCCTCCTTGTCCTCCTCTGCCACGAGAGGACTGGTTGTCCTGAGCAGACTGGGATTGATGCGATTTTCGGAACCACATCTTCTTCTGACCCTTTTGGTTCTTGGAAAAGGACCTCTGGGGCGCAGAGAAGCAGACTCAGACGGCAGACAAGGTCTTCCTGTCTTTCTCACTCTGGACAAGAGTGTCACGAACGGTTTTGCCGAACAGTGCAGAACCATCAAAAGGGGCATTCGCGAATGACGCCTTAAAGGGTTCAGAGAAGTCACAGTGACGAAGCTAGGTCCGTCTCCTCATGACAAACCCGACTCCGCCTGCTCTAGCGGCTCCCTCCATAGCATCAGACAACAGCCGCATAGAGGTGATAGAGTGGAGGGTGGCCATTCGGCAGGAGTACAGATCCTTGTCTCCCTCCGACATGGACCCTGGGGGGGAAGCAGCATATTCCTTAATTAGATCCCGCTGCATCCGAATAACATGTGCCATGTAGTTCAAGGCCCTCAGAGAAGGTCGCTGAACTGAAGGCCCGCTTCCCAAGACGGTCCATCGCACAAGACTCCTTGCTCGGAGGATGAACCGTGGGGCTCTCCTGAGCCAACTCTTTCTTGGTGGCTGCAGCCACCAACATGGCATCCATAGGGGGACCTCTGCTTCAGTGTGATCTCTCTGCATGGGGGCTCAAAATGTTGTCTGGACGCTTGGGGATCGGCTCTATGGTGTCCGGTTCCTTCCAAGCCCTAGAGGATATGAGATCCACCAGGGGGACGGGTGGAGGGGACACCCAAGAGGTAGATGGTCCTGCCTCAAACGTCTCAAGGAATACGGACTCAGAGGAAGCCTTGGGGGCAGACCACCCACCCCTGATTTTGAGCATTTCCATGATGTCTCCAAAGGAGACATCCTCGGGGGGTGACCTAGGGGAGCCTTCCCCTTCATCCAAGTCCGTACCTTCGGTGAGACTCTCAGGGGAGTCTATGTGCCTCCTTTTGCACTTTGCCTTGTGAGGGCTGTCAGACGAGTCCTCATGGGCTGTATCCTGTTCCACTGGAACTCCTAAGGGCGCTGAGGCAGGCTGCCCCGAGGGCCGGATGAGGAGAGCCAGGACCAGATGAGAAGGAGTGCGGGAGGGAGCTGAAGCCAAGACCGGAGGCCTCGAAGCACTCGACAGTGCCCTCTCCACCGCAGCGAAAGCAGAGGGGGAGCCGCTCTCTGACGGATCAGAGATCCGATTCCCACTCGGATCCGAAGCGGGGATCGGACCCGGCACCGAGAACGTCGGATCCGAAGGACCAGTGTTCTCCGACCAAGACGGAGCCGAAAGCACACCGAATCCCTCGGATCCGAAGCTCGGCCCACGGCTCCGAGAGGTCGGATCAGACAAACTCGAGGGAGCAGTCGGAGCCGATGTGCCCAACACGGTCAGCTCCGACCTACCCCCGGATCCAACATGGCTCAGCTCAGAGCGCTCCGAACCCGGAATGCGGGTCGGAGAAGGAGCTATAGGAGCGAAAAAAGGGGTCGAGCTCCCCCCGGGGGGGAGGCAAGAGCACTCCCATCTGCATCTGGGCCTGGATGAATCTCCTTATCTTCCGGTCCATGTCCGCATCAGACATGCTAAAAGTGGACCTCGAAGAGGCCACCGAGCACACCTGGAGTGTCGCCTCGATGACCTCGACGGGAACTGGATCACCTCCTCCTCGGGTCCCGGGGAGAAACAAGGGGATCGGATCTGAGGAGGAGGAGATGGAGAAGACTTGGACGGAGAAGCCCTCTTGGCGGGCGGGGCCGATGAGGAGTCATCGGCCCGCCACTTAAGGTGCTTCTCCCCCTGCTTCTCTTTCCTGGCCTCCCTATCCTCCGCAGCCGAAGAGGGAGGTTGAGTCCCGGTCAGAGGAAGGGAGGCAGGAGTGACCGCTACCGGAGGGGTAGCGGGCACCGAAGTACCGGAGGCCGAAGCAGAGTCTAGGGGTAGAAGACCTGCCAGAACTAGCTTCGACCGTCGATCCTTGAGTGCCCTGGGGTTGAACGCCGCGCAAATCTCGCAACCCAAATAGAGGTGTTCAACCCCAAGGCACCTATCGCACAGAGTGTGGCCATCAGCCGGTGAAAGCTTGTGACCACACTCGGTGCATTTCGAAAAAATGGCTTTAGGGGCCTCCGACATTACTACAGTAAAGCACACTCACTAGGCCCCTAACACTCAAGTCACACAAGCTACGACCAGTGGGGAAGGGAGAAATATTTTAAATTAAATTTAAGCTGAAAGCTAAAATAATAATAAGATTAGTGTAAAGGATAAACCTACCACGCACACACAATCACTCAGAAAGAAGAAAAACCTTTTTTTCTCACAAAAATGCTAAGAGCTCTGGAACCTAGCTGTTGCTTGAAGAGCGGCAAACTAGATCAGAGTCAGTTAGGGTAGGCAGGGGATTATGGGTAAGGGGGAGGGGCTAGGAGCTCGGATCTATGCTATGATAGAAGTTGCCGGCTCGGATCCGAGATCGGATCCGTATCCCACAGGTTGCTGACAAATGAAGTTCCTACTTCAGATTAAGAAGTTATGTACTCACCATAACGTTCCATCTGAGTAGGTGGCTTCATTTGTCTGCAACCTGTGGGTCTTGGATCCGATATCGGATCCGAGCCGGCAACTATTTATACAGCTATGGATCCGAGCTCCTAGCTCCTCCCCTCACCCATAATCCCCTGCCAACCCCAAATGACCTCAGATCAAGTTTGCCCTCCTACATATACCTAAAAAGTTATCCCAACAGGAAAAGGCAGGGTAATACAACTAACTCTTCTGAAGGTCAGGGGGAAGGAGGGGGGGATGGTTGCAGACAAATGAAGCCACCTACTCAGATGGAACGTTATGGTGAGTATACAACTTCTTTATCTGGAGTAGGGACTTCATTTGTCAGCAACCTGTGGGACAGTCCCCAGCTACCTGAATCTTGGGTGGCCATCATGGAAGGATGTTCCGGAGCACTGCGGAGCCAAAGGATGCTCTCCCTCTGGAAATTACGTCCAGTTTGTAGTGGTTGATAAAGGTATGAGATGAGGCCCAAGTGGCTGCCGAGCAAATATCATCCAGGGGGACTCTAGATCTGAATGCAGCAGAAGTAGATATGGAGCGAGTGGAATGTGCAAGGACTCCTTGAGGTGCGGGCCTCCCAGAAGCTTCAAAAGCTAGAAGGATACATTGGGAAATCCAGTGTGATAAGGTGACCTTCGAAACGGCTTTACCCAAACTGAATATGGCAAAGGAAATGAACAGCTGATCGGATTGTCTGTGACCAGCAGTCCTATGAATATAGAAATTCAGCTGCCTGTGCACATCTAAAGAATGCAGCTTGTACTCTCCTTTATTTTGATAATTAGGGAAGAAAACAGGTAGGTTAATGGACCGATTGATATTGGTTTCTGAGGCCACCTTGGGTAGGAAGGAGGGAATGGTCCTGAGGTACACTTCATCCTGATGAAAAACCAAGTAAGGGGGTTTTATGGAAAGAGCTTGAAGTTCCGAAACTCTTTTCGCTGAAGTGATGGCTACCAAGAATGCTGTTTTCCAAGACAGGTATTTAAGATCAGCCGAGGTAGCTGGTTCAAAGGGGAAGCCGTCAAGGCTTGAAGAACTAGTGATAGATCCCAAGGGGGTACGGCTTCTTTGATAGGGGGCCTGAGCAGAAAAGTACCCTTGAGGAAGGTTTTACATAGTTTAGCTGACATCAAAGGACATGTCTCATGTCCTACATGGTAATGGGAGATGGCTGCCAATTGTACCTTGACTGTCGAACAGCTAGCCCCTTGCTGAAAAAGTCCGGTAAGGAAGTCCAACACTGACGTTAACGGAGCAGTGAAGGGGTCCAAATTATGATGTTCCGCCCAGATGGAGAAGCGCTTCCATTTACTGTGGTAAACTTTCCTGGTGGAAGGTTTATGCGCTGCCACCAAGATGGCTTTGACTGGTGAAGAGATGCCGGGAGTCCTGATTAAGAGTGGAACTGGAGCAGCCAAGCTGTTAGCTTCAGGTTGTCCAGATTCGGGGTCGGTAAGCCTGATGGATGGGATATTAGATCCGGGCTGGGATCCAGAATCCAGGGAGGATTCACCAAGTGAGACCACAGGTAAGGAAACCAAGTTTGCCGAGGCCAGAATGGGGCAATGAGGATTATTTTGCTCCCCAACCGAGAGGCTTTCTGTAAAAGCTTTAGCATCAGGGGTAGAGGAGGATAGGCATAAAGTAGACCGGGCGGGCCAAGCATGCACTAGAGCATCTCTCGAGGTTTCCCCTGGTTGGGGAATCAGCGCGAAGAAGCTGTCGCATTTCGTATTTGAGGGAGAGGGAAAGATCGCAGCAGGGTTGCCCCCATTTTGCAAATATCCGCTTTGCTACTCAGGAGTTGAGAGACCACTCGTAAGAGGAAAGAATAGTGCGGCTGAGTTTGTCCGCCAGAATGTTGGACCATCCCGGAATGTGCGTTGCGATCAGAAAGCGGTTGGTGGAGATCGCCCATTCCCACACCCTCATGGCCTCTCGGCAGAGAGGATAAGACCTGGTTCCCCCCTGTTTGTTGATATACCAGACAACTGACATGTTGTCCGTCTGTATCGCAATAGTTCCTACGGGAAAAAGGTTGTGAAGTGCTTGCAACGCCAACAGCACCGCCCTCATCTCCAGAACATTGATATGCAGGGAGGTCTCTATCATTCCACGTGCCTTGGACTGTTCTGCCTGAGCAATGCCCCCCCTCCCCACCCGAGGCGAGAAGAGTCCGTGGTCACCATGACAAGAGGAGGTGGAGCGCAGAAGGGTCAGCCTGTATGGAGGTCTGGGGACTGGAGCCACCATAACAGGGCCCTCCTGCAAGCCTTGCTGATAGAGATAGGGTGATTGAGAGGAAGAAGCTGAAAGGACCATTGTACTTGGAGGGTCCACTGTAGTACCCTCATGTTTAGGCGAGTGCATGGAAGGAGCGTTATTGCCGCTGCCATGGAGCCCAGTGCCCTCAGGACCAATTCTGCTGGTGGAGCTTCTGATTGGAGGATGGCCCGCACATGAAATCTCAGATTCTGTAGTCGTTCTGAAGTGAGCTAGGCTCGCAGACTTCTCGTATCTAATCTGGCCCCTATGAAGTCTATCACTTGTGTCAGAGCAAGGGAGGATTTGTCCGTATTGATCGTGATGCCTAACCAGAGAGCTAGGCAGAGAAAAAAATCTCTGGCTGAGCAGAGTAGATGCCTTGTTGGGGCGGTCAGGAGCCAGTCGTCCAGGTACGGGAAGACCTGCATTCCCTGGAGTCTCAGGTGGGCCGCTATCACTGTTAAAACTTAGGTGAACACCCTGGGGGCTGTGGTGAGGCCAAAGGCAAGGACCCTGAACTGATAGTGGCTGGCTCCCAGCCAGAAGCTGAGAAACCTCCTGGATCGTCTGTCCATTAAAATGTGGTACTACGCATCCTTGAGGTCTATTGAGCACATCCAGTCGTTCTCCCGCAATAGAGGGAGAATGGATTGAAGAGTGACCATTCAGAATTTCTCCTTGGTTACAGACAGGTTCAAGAGGGAAAGGTCTAGAATTGGTCTCTGGTCCCCAGTCTTTTTTGGCACCAGAAAAATCCTGGAGTAAAACCCTAATCCAAGCTGGTCTGGGGGGACGGGTTGGATGGCCCTTTTTTCTAGCAGCTGATGGATTTCTGCGACTGCAGCCTCCCTCTGACTGGGTGGTACATCGGGGAGGTTCCTGAGTCTGGGAACATGTTGCATTGGGATTTTGTAACCTCTGGATATAATCCGAAGCAACCAGCGGTCTGACATGGACTCCCATGCCGCCAGATGTCTCGAGAAGCACCCCCGACTGCCTCCAGAGTGGAGCAGTCGGGCAACCCTTCAGGGCTGTTGTGTGGGCCGATCAGAGAAGGATTCTCCGGACCCAAAATTTCTCAGGGCCCCTCTGCCTCTAGGGCAGCGTCCTCCCAGTCCTCCACTGCCACGGAAGGACTGGTTGTCCGGAGCAGGTTGGGAATGTTGCGATTTCTGGAACCACATCTTCTTCTGTCCCTTTTGGTTCTTGGAGAAGGACCTCTGGGGAGCAAAAAAGTGGACTCCGATGGCAGACATCTTCCCGTCCTTCTCGCTCTGGACAAGTGTCTCATGAACGGTCTTGCAAAAGAAGGCAGAACCAAAGGGGGCATTCGCAAAGGACGCTTTAAAGGGCTCTGCGAAGTCGTAATGTCAGAGCCAGGCCTGACGTCTCAACTAGGCCCGCTCCGCTAGCTCTAGTGGCTCACTCAGTGGCGTGAGACAACAGCCGCATAGAGGTATTGGAAATAGATCTTAGAGTGGCCATACGAGTGGAGTGCAATTGCTTGTCCTCCGCCGACATGGACTCCGGGGGGGGGGGCAGCGTATTCTTTAATAAGATCCCGCTGCATCCTCATGACATGTGCCATGTAGTTCAGGGACCTTACTGAGAAGGTCGCTGAACTGAATATCCGCTTACCAAGGCGATCCACCGAGTGGGACTCCTTGCTCGGTGGATGGACCGAGGGGGCTCTCCTGAGCTAGTTCCCTCAGTGGTTGCCGCCATTAACATGGCATCTACAGGGGGACCCTTGCTCCAGTGGGACCGGTCTGTGGGGGGCTCAAAATCCTATCCGGGCATTTTGGGATTGGCTCCACAGTGTCCGGCTCCTTCCACGCCCTGGTGGTCACAAGGTCCACCAGGGGGTCGGCCGCAGGGGACACCCAAGAGGTAGACTGGCCTGCTTCGAATGCCTCCAGAAACACGGACTCTGAGGAAGCCGTGGGGGCAGACCACCCCCCCGATCATGAGCATTTCCATGATGTCTCCAAAGGAGACATCCTCAGGGGGTGACCTTGGGGAGCCTTTCCCTTCATCCAAGTCCGTGTCCTCTGTTAAGGACTCGGGGGAGTCCACGTGCCTCCTCTTACACTTATGCTTGCGAGGCACTTCCTTGGGGGGGCTGTCCGAGGAGGTCTCACCAGCAATGTCCTGTTCCAAAGGAACAACCTGGGACATCGAAGCAGGCTGTCACTGTGGCCGGGTGATGGAAGCCTGACCCAGCAGAGAGGGAGTGCAGGGCGGAGCAGAGATAAGGGCCGGAGGTCTGGATGCTCTCGACAGAGCCCTCTCCACTACATCGAAGGCCGAGGGGGAGCCACTCTCCCTGGGCTCAGAGAGCAGACTCCCACTCGGATCCGATGAAGGGATCGGAACCGGCGCAGAGACAGTCTGATCCGGGGGACCAGTGTGCTCCGACCTGGATGGAGCCAAAGGCACACTGAATCCCTCGGATCCAAAGCTCGGACCACGGCTCCGAGAGATCGGATCCGACGATGGAACCGACAGACTCTATGGTAGGTTCGGATCCAAAGTACCCAGTACTGTCGGCGCCGACCCACCCCCAGCTCCAAGTGCTCCGAACCCGGAAAGCGGGTCGGAGAAGGAGCTATCGGAGCAAAAAAGGGTGTCGAGCTCCCCCCTGAAGGGGGGGGGGGGAGGCAGGAGCACTCCCATCTGCAACTGGGCCTGGATGAACCTTCTCATCATCCGGTCCAAGTCTGCATCAGACAGGCTGTATGTGGATCTCGACGAGGCCACAGAAGCAGGCCTGGAATGCCACCTCGATGACCTCAATGGAGATCGGGTCTCCTCCTCAGGTCCCGGGGAGAAGCAAGGTGATCGGAGCCGAGAAGGAGGAGACCTGGAAGCCGTGGAGGGAGAAGCCCACTTAGCTGGGGGGGCCGAAGTAGAGGCCTCGGCCCGCCGCTTGTGGTGCTTCTCCCTCCGTTTCTCCCTCCTGGCCTCCCTGGCCTCCAGCTCCTTAGTGGGAGTTTGAATCCCGGCCGGAGGAAGGGGGGCAGGAGTGGCCACCACCACAGGCTGAGGAGGTGCCACGGGAGTAGCGGAGGCCGAACCCAAATCCGGGGGCAAAAGTCCCGCCAGGACCAGCTTCGACCTTCGCTCCTTCAGTGCCTTGGGTTAAACGCTGCACAAATGGTACATCCCGAGGACAGGTTTTCAACCCCAAGGCACCGAACACAGAGTGTGGCCATCTGCCGGAGAGAGCTTATGGCCACACTTGGTGCATTTAGAAAAAATAGGTTTTGGGGCCTCTGACATACCCAAAACTAAGTATAAACTACACAAACACACAAGGCCCCAAACGCAAGCACACACAAGCACACTAATGACCAGCGAGGGGAGGGTAAACACTAAAAATTTTAAAATTAACAGACTAACGGGAAACCTAATACGCACACTGATTAAATTACAGAAAAGTAGGCTAAAGAGACAAAAAAGAACACTTATCTCAAAGAATTGCCAGGAGCTCAAAATCCAGCTGACACACTCAAGAGCGGCAAACTAGATCTGAGGTCATTTGGGTTTGGCAGGGGATTATGGGTGAGGGGAGGAGCTAGGAGCTCGGATCCATAGCTGTATAAATAGCTGCCAGCTCGGATCCGATATCGGATTCAAGACCCACAGGTTGCTGACAAATGAAGTCCCTACTCCAGATCAAAAGTTATGCACTTACCATAAAGATGGATCTGTGTTGTCTGCATCCGTCCTTCCTCAATAGTTGGGAATTTGGATCAGACTCAGATCTGACTTCAGCCACTCTAGACTTTGGATCTACAACTCAGGCTCCTTCACTGACCCATAATCCTCTCCTGCCCATGCAGTTGCTCAGATTGAGTTTAATGAACTTTATCTAATGGACAAAAACTCCCTATTGTAGGGCAAACCAGGGGTTATAATACTTTAAAGATCTGTTCTACAGCTTGAAATCTGACAGAGACCAGTTAGAAGAATCAGTACAATCATACCAGTAACAAAGAAACAAAAAAGGAAGGGATGGGGCTGACGAAGGATGGAAGCAGACAACAGATCTATTGTTGTGGTAAGTATATAACTTTTACGTAGGATGTCTCGAGTCTGTTCCTCAATGATTGGGACAGAACCCTCAACTAATGAAATTAGAGGTCTCATGGAATGATATTCTGGAGAATGGCTGAACCAAAACAGCCCCATCTCTGGAGGGCAAGTCCAATTTATAATGACAAATGAAGGTATGAACAGTGGACCAAGTGGCTGCAGCACAAATGTTAACAAGGGATATTCTTGTCCAGAAAGCAGTAGAAGTCATCACAGATCTAGATGAATGACCTCAACGGGTTTGGAGAAGGCCAGTCTCTTTTCTCTGTATACAACCAAGATGCAGTCAAATAATATTCTAGACAGACTTTAGAAACTTTGTCCCAAGTTCAGCTATGGAAAAGGAGACAAAGTTATCAGATTTTCTAATTTTCTTTGTATGCTGAAGATAAAAGCATAGCTGGGGATACACATCTAACAAGTGCAGCATATCTCCACTGCTAGAAAAATTTGTAAATATGACTAGTTAAAGCCTGCTGGAGAACTGTGATATCCCAAGGGGGAGCAGGGTCCCTAAAGGAATGTATGACTGGAAAGGTACCCCTGAAGAATGACTTGAATAGTTTAAGGGAGGCAATACAAGGCTGATTCTCTCCTACATGAAAATTTAAAATGGCTACTAGCTGAACTTTAGTGTAGAACAGCTGGCCTCATTGTGAAAAAGGAAATCCAAAAAATATAAAATGGCAGGGAGAGGAGCCAAAAAGGGGTCTAGCTTTCTATTAGAAGCCCAAAGTGAAAATCTTTTCAACTTGCTTCTGTAATCTTTCCAGTAGAGGGTCTCTGCACAGAAGTAAGATATGAACCACATGGGAGTAGAGCTTATGCTGCCTTACCATCATCAGAAGTAGGGAGTCAAGTGGTCAACCTGAGGGTTTGAATGTCTAGGTGAGGCAATTTGGACAGGTGAGAGATTTTATCTGGATTGGGATCCAGTGCCCAAGTCGGGTGTACCAGACGAGGCCAGAGGAAGGGAAACTACACCTGTCAGGATTAGATCAGGACAAAGAGGGTGACTATGTCCTTCCTCTCCAAGGCTTTCTGCAGGAACGGTAGGATAAGAGGGACAAGAAGACAAGGCATACAGAAGCCCCGGTGGCCAAATGTGGATCACAGCATCCATTAGGGACTACCCCCTGGAGGAATTCAGGCAGAATACCTGCTGCATTTTGTGCTGAATGGGGAGGCAATGACATAGCAGCGCTGTCATCTCCAGCAGCAGAAAATCGCTCTACCACCATCGGTCTCAGGGACAATTTGAGAGGCAGAAGGACAGACCTTTACAGCCTGTCCAACAAAACACCGGATTTCCCCAGGATGTGCATTGCTACCAGAAAGAGGTAGGAAGATATTGCCCATTGGCAAATTCTCACAGCCTCTCAAAGTAACGGGTACAAGTGTGTCCCGTCTTACCTGTTGATGTACCAGACTACCGACATTTTATCCATCTGTATGGCTATCACTCCCATAGAGAGGAAATTCTGGAAAAAACTGCAATGCTAAGAGGAATGCCCTCATCTCCAGAATGTTATGAAGATTGCCCTCAAAAGGGGACAACATACCTTGGACTGTCCATCCTATGAAGCAACCTCCCCACCTGGGAGGCATCAGTGGTAATCATGGCTTAGGGAGTAGGTTACAGCAAAAGAATGACATTGGCAGACCTTTAGGGATTTGAGCTATGACTAAAAGTGTTCTCTGCAAATTTTTGTGAGAAGTACTTGGAAGCTCATGGGTTGATGTCAGACCATGGGACTAAAAAATATGTGCACTGAAGAACTCTCATGTGACAGCCGGTGAAAGGAACGAAAACTGTTGAAGTAGTCATAGATCCTAGAAGAAGAATCACTCCTGCTGGTGGCTTCTGGACAGAAAGAACACCTGCTCTTTGTTTGTGAAGGGTGGCAGCTCTGTTCTCTGGTAGTTGTGCTATCTGGTATTTTCTGTCCCGCTGCACTCCTATAAACTCTGTCATCCGACCAGGAAGGAAGTTGGACTTGGCTGAGTTTGCTGTAATGCCTAATTCATTGCAAATCTGGAGTAAAAAATCCCTTGTGTGGATGAGGAGATTCCTGATGGGGGCAGGGATGAGCCAGTCATCCAGGTACAGAAACACTTAGAACACTTGCAGTATGAGGTGAGCTGTGACCAGCTGGTTAGACCAAAAAGGCAGTGCTCTGAATTGAAAATGACCAGCTGCCAGCCAGAGGTGGAGAAGCCTTCTGGAGCACCTGTCCATCTTTATGTGGCAGTACGCATCCTAAAGGTCTATCGAGCACATCCAATCATCCTTTCAGTGGAATGGGAGAGTGGACTGCACCATGACCACCCAAAACTTATTTTTGCGACATGCTGATTTAGCTGGCTTAGGTCCAAAATTAGCCTGAGGTCTCCATTCTTCCTTGGCACCAAAAAGAATCTAAAGTAAGTTCTGGATCCATGTTAGTCAGGACCTCCTGAATGACTACATTATCTAGCAGCTTTTTCACCTCTAATTGTTGTTCTTCTTTGGAAGGGTAGAATGTCTGGGAGAAAAGGGATTGAGTAGGCTCTGGTTATGATCTTCTGCACCTATGTGTCTTGTATTAGGGACATTCAGGCCTTTGGGCACAGAGATAAGCACCCCCTGACTGCCTCAAGAGTGCAG
The DNA here is from genome assembly GCF_019279795.1 of Protopterus annectens. Lineage (NCBI taxonomy): Eukaryota > Metazoa > Chordata > Ceratodontiformes > Protopteridae > Protopterus > Protopterus annectens. Next base: position 898,857,801 of record NC_056744.1, on the reverse strand, counting down.
CAGCCAGGCAACCATTCAGAAGTGCTGATGCAGCCTTTTGGAGAAAAGAAACCAGAAGTGCTGGTTTTGGAGACCACCTCTGCTGCAGGGGTGATGTCAACCATTAAAAGTCCCCCTCTGTCTAACAGAATCACAGCTTCTTCCCTTGCTTCTGTTTTTTTTTTTTTTTTTTTTTAGAAAAAGACCGCCACAGGGTCAATAACCCTATTCCTAATGCAGAAAGGGTTTTCCTGTTTCATTCACTTATAGACAGCATCACTTTAAATGTAGGCCCAAATTATGTCAAGCCATTGTACGGAGGCATTAACAAAGGATGTGTTGAAGTGCTCTGCAATGTTTCACAAGCACATCTACATGTTTCCTTACAGTAATACCGGTGCCTGCAGCTTTAGAAGTGCCCTCAGTCACACTGGAAAAGAGGTGCATCGAGACATTTGAAAGGCACTGAATGGTTAATTGCGAGTTCACAGTTTTCTTGCCCTCAGCAGAAATGGACCCAGAGTAAGACTTGACAGCTCCTTTGTCAAATCTCTCTGGAAATGTGTCAAGTGCGCCAGGTAGTCCAGTGTCCTCAGTGCAAAGGTTGAAGAGTAAACCCACTTCCCAACTCTGTTCAGTGCCCTGGAGTCTGTTAGAGAGTCTGTTAGAGGACAGAATCTTTGGTAAACGTCTTATTAGTGGCCACCACTACCACCACTTAAACAGTGGGACCCTTACTCTAATGCACATGATCTTTGGACAACAAGAATTTATCGGGTGGTATAGGTTCAGCCATGTCTGGTTCCTTCCATGTCCACTTCAAGATTAAAATGACCATCTTCTCTGCAGTAAGGACATCCCAAGACGTAGCCAGGCTGGTTCCAAAAGCCTAATGAAAAAGAGGCTCCTCCTGGGAAGGGGCTTCACAGGGCAGCCCACCTTCTTGTGTCAACACTTAAAGGATTTCCCTGAATGAGACATCCTCAAGGGGGATCTGGGAGCCCCCCCCACAAAGTCATCTCTTTAGTAAATGACTCTTGAGGAAAGTCAACATACATCCTCTCACAAGTATGGTTCCCAGGAACTTCTACAATGAGATGCTCCAGGGAAAACTTAGATGACAAACAGATATCCTGAAGGGCAGATGGTCTTGAGGCTCAGTGGGACCGGCTGTTCATATGGGAAGAATGAGTAGGATCAGGACCCAAGGGCATCCTATAAGGAATGATCAGAGTGTATGAAAAGTCTGCTTGCCAGAAAGTGAGACCACATTCTGGATGGCTTCAAATGCTGAAGCTGAGGGAGGACCAAAGATTACTCCAGACAGAGAAGATTCTGCTCCAGACCGATCCCAGAATTCCACCTAGCCAGGCTCCAAAGCAGGTGCCCAGCTGTCTAGTGCAGAGGCTGAGAGAAGGGATGGCTCTGTAAATGTTGAGGAACCCTTGCCCCTGGATCAGGCACCAATGCTTCAGCCTAGAGATCCTTCTGATCAGACATACTTGAGCTAAGTCAGATCACAGAAGCCACCAAAGTCAAAGACAACCAGGTCTTTGAATCAGATGTAGACATACCTTGGGAAAAACTCACCTGAGGGACAGATCATGGTGAGATGAACAGAATGAAGGGAAAGACTTAAGCTTATGGGTCCGACAGTAGAAGCAGCAGGGACAAACCCCAATGGATCTGGGACCTGACTAACTTCTTCATTCTATTCAGGTCAGCTTTGGACATGCTTCTGGTTGAATGCAATGATCAAAGAGATGAGGATGTGGACAGGGGCCTGGAAGACCAGTGAAAGGCTCTTTTTCTGTAAGAAAGGAGAATGCTGTCTGGGACATATGAGCTGTGCAGAAACCTATGCTCTGGTAGCAAAGGGGTATTAGATCCTACAACTTCCAGATCCAACATGCGGGTCGGATCAAAGGGCTTTGGACGTTTGAGTGCCAGAGATGAAGATGCAGAAAAGGAGTGGGTCCAGAGATCATTTCCTGGACTCTGCAAGTTTCTCCTTGTGTCTATTACCCCTAGGTCTGTCAGTAGGCTTTTTGACAGAGGACTACTTTCCAGAAGCAGAAGAATGAGTAAAGGACGAGTCTCACACAGGGGCAGGAAGAAATCCAGACATAACAAGTTTATTCCTGCACTCTGTAATGGCCCACAGACCAAAAACAGTGCAGATGGAGCATGGTTCGTTGAGGTGGGCAGTCCCATGACAATGCACACATTTAGTATGCTAATCTGAATTTCTTGTGGGCACAGGCCACACAATTTTTGAGTCTGGAAGTTTTGTCAACCATCACAGAAAGATAACCCTAAAGTAGGTGTAAACACAAACGACTAATCATGCAAAGTGAAAAACATTACAAACACTATGAAATCCAAAAGTTGCTAACCATAATATGAGAGAGACACAGAAAAAAAAAAAAAAAAACACAAAAGGGCACCAACAGCACAAGAGAAAAGCAGTCAAAAAGGAAACCTCTAACTTTGAAAATTGAAGATAAAGGAAGAAAGACAAAAGCTAACACCATCTATAAAAAAGCCAAAAGGTATTCATTAAAATTTACCAAAAGATTTGCACTTTGCTATGCTTAGCCTAAGGAATGGTGACCACGTCTGCATCGAACGAGCGGTAAACTAAATCTGAAGCAATAGTAGCAGGAGGGGATAAAAGTTGAAGAGCCTAAGCTTTGGATCCAAAGTTGTATCCAAATACCAAACTGTTAAAGAATGGGGTCACCAACTGCTTTAAGAAGAAATCCTTTTTTGTTTTCTTTAATGACACCTTTTCCTGTGCATCCCAGTGTTGTCTCTGCCTTCTATGCCACAGACCAGGTCGCATGTCTACCCTAAGTACATTTTATATGACTACTCCAGGTCATATTCTTCACTTGTTGCTACTACATCCTCTCCAAGTGTATGAACTTTCACAAATACATTTGTTCACTGTTGTACCTTTTTGTATCATCGTGCTGCATAACTTTGTCTTATGCAAACTGTTCCTTCCCTACCTTCTAGCATGTTACTTATGAAGACACTAAAGAGGACTCATTTCGGTACGGACTTCTGTAATATCTCAGAAGTCAACATCCTTTCAATTGAGTACTAGGGCAATGTGGTAAACTGCTTAGCTAGTACTTTATATAGGCTAGCACATTAGGACAAACTCAATCTATTTCACAGATTCATGCATATTCCAAAGCCAGAGTCTTATGACTCTGTCTTGTCAGGACCCTCCTTCAGGCCACATCTTTCTCCAGGAGGGAGATACCAGTCAGTCTAGAGTAAATTTGTAGTTACTCATCCAGTAGTCTAGCTTATATTAAAAGGAAGATAGTGAGTCACATCTCAACATGAAGTAGAAGTTTATTCTAGAGGTTTGGGAGCTGCTGGATTTGGAATATAAACCTGCTCCCTCCTCAATCATGTTTATTTATCAACTGAAGATTTAGGTCCCTGCTTCTGGTATTGGACATATTTGAAATAGGAGGCCCAGGATAACTGGGTCTCTAATGTAAAGATAACACAAAGAACTCCCCTCAAAACAAGACAATGAACAAAGGGAAAGAGCTTCTAGACAATCTTGGCAACTTTGGAACTTTAGGCATGTAATCTTTTTTGGATAGGAACCTTTGGTAGCCTTCTAATTGTAAGTTTAGTGTGATATATCCCAAAGAAGCTGCAGTACTCAACAGGCCTCACCATGCTGAATATAGTGGAAGTTTAAGGGACTGATTACCTCTTTAGATCTTCTTGGTATCCTTTGGCAATTACCTGAGCAAAATAAAAAGATACCATGTCAACTGATAGCTCCTTCTGTCTCAACCACGTGATATCAGCCCAAGTAATTAAGTCCCTCACTATGTTTTTGTTTTGTAGTGGTATGTTTTCTATACAATATAATAGGATGGGTTGTATACCAAGTGATGATACTACACTTGGTATACGCTGATTTGTAGTACACCAAGAGTTTACTAGGGAGAGTTCATTCAAGAGGGTTTGGGTGTCGTAAGAGGACTTAAAAACTATCTTGCAGTCAACTGCAAACCTCGTTAGCCAAAGGTCTTTGCTCTCTGCATGGAAATCTGAAAAGTATATACCAAAAAGGAGAGGTTCCAGCACAGAGACCTGAGGAAAATTGCTGGTCACTTTCATGCTTTCTCATGAGGCACAGTTAACTAGCACAGTGTAGGTTCTGTCTTTCAGCCAGTTTACTATCCAACATACTACACAAGGGTCGGTTTTTAAACCAATTAGCTTTTGTATGCCAGTGTGAGGAATAGCGTCAAAGACCTTGGCCACCTCATGATATGGCATGTGCACTGCATGACTACCATGTACAGCCTCTGTACCTCTGTAACCCTGTCTAAGAAGTTTACCAGAATAGACAGGATATACACTTCACAAAGCCAAAATGCTGGGGGTAAAGTCTAGCAAGAATCTTGACAGAATACGATTAGGTTGAACTTACCATAACAGTAGATGTTATGATGAACACTGTTGCAGCAATCTTCGCTATACTGGTAGATTATCTTAGCTAACTACATTTGGGAGGTGGAAGTAGAAGGAGAGTCTACCAGCCCTTAAGAATGGTCCCAGCAAAGCTTGATTTGAACTTAAAGGACTCAAGGTTAGTGTGTTGTAAAAGTATGTACATAGGAGCACGCAGCAGCTTCTAGAATGCAACCCATTCCAAAAAGCTATACAGGAAGTGAAGGCCCTGGCAGTGTGGGCCTTGACCCTGCCTGGAATAGTTTTGCTACTGTGAGTATAACAAAACTGACTGGAAGATCTGAAAGACTTGGCGCAGTCAAGTTAGTCCTGGAGTCATCTGTGGTCACCCAAGGTATGGAGTATCCTTTTCTCCCTCATTTTTAGGTTCAAGAAAGAAAGCAAGGAGATGGATAGTCTGGCTTAAAGTAACCCCAGACACCACAGCATAAAAAGATTTTCAAAGAAACCCAGTCCCTATGAAGATTGAGATAGGACTGAATCACCATAACAGCTTGCAACTCAGACACCCTTCTTGAACAGGTCAGAACGATCAGTAAAACTGTTTTCCATGTTAAGAACCTTAAATCAGCCTGATTAGTTGGTTCAAATGGAGCAACTGCTAGCTTCTCTAACACAAAATTAAGATCTCAAGGAGGGATCCCTGGTTTTCTTGGAGGTCTCATGCAAAAGCCCTTCCAAGAACATTTTGACAAGAGAATGCATTGAAAGAGGAGGCTCCATGGGTAGACATACTGAAATGGACAATAAATGAAACCTGATAAAGAATAAGGCCACAGGATATTAACTCACACATATATTGTAAAACCAGATGATAACTAGCCCTGGATGCATGCAGATTATGTTGTTGGCACCCGCTAAAAAACTTTTTCCATTTGTCAATATATAATTTCCTAGTAGCAGGCTTTCTTGCCTCCATTAGTACCAGCTGCACGTCTTCAGTAAACAGGTGCCTAAAATGAATTAAGACCATGCCATATAGGCAGTCAGTTGATGTTTTTGTGTGAGTAGATCCAGTCTGTGAGGAAGCTTGTGGCAATTGCCCCTGGCAATTTCCAAAATGGAGAACCATGGTTGATTCTGCCAGAAGGGAATCTCCAAAATGATCTTGGGGAAATTCCTTCCTAGTCTTCAGGAGTACCTTGGATATTAGTGGAAAGGGCGGAAACACCTACAGGGACATTCCTGTCCAAAGAAAAGAAAAGGCATCTGTCTTTCAAGGACTTCTTGCATGGAATCCTGGAACAGAATCTTGCCAGTTGAATATTCAGAGAGAAGGCAGACAGGTCTACTTGAGGAGTTCCCTACAGATGGATCAAATATTGGAAGACCCCCAAACCTTTCTCCACCTGAGGAGGAGGAGGAATGAGAAGTTATGTACTTGCCATAACATTCCATGCTAGTTTTCTTCTCGCCTTCTTTCTTGGTGGATGGGTTCGGAGCCTAACCTCTGCTCCGACTCGGCCTAATACTAAAGCTCGAGAGCTATTTTTCACCAGCTCGAGGCTATACTATGTCCCATAATGTTAGGTGTGACATACCCAGATCTTGTTTGATAGCTAATGCTATGGACATACATGTCCCACCACAAGAGAGAATATATTTAACAAATATATTTAAACTCCTCTACATATAACCCTTAGAAGGGCTACCAAAGGGGAGCAAGAGATCTAGCTGAGGAGACAACTCTGGTGACAAAATACCTCTCGCAAGATACTCTAGGTCTTTCCAGGCTAGGGGGATGGAGGGGGGGGGCACAAGAAAGAAGGCGAGAAGAAGACAACTAACATGGAACGTTATGGTAAGTACATAACTTCTCAATGTTAAGTTGTCAATCTCGCCTTCATTCTTGCTGGAGGGACAGCGTCCCTAGCACCTTAGTCCCGGGTGGCTCAATGGAAGACTCTTGAGTACAGTGGAACCAAAATCAGCCCGACTTCTGGAGGCAATGTCCAGTTTGCAATGAGAAATGAAGGTATGAGGGGAGGCCCATGTGGCCGGTGCACAAATAGAATCCATAGGTAACCTTGCTTGAAAAGCTACTGAGGAAACTAATGCTCTAACTGAATGAGCTCTAGGCTTGGTAGGGAGCTCCTTATGCCTCAATTGATAGATTAACATAAGAGCGGTCAACCATCTGGACAAGGTTACTTTAGAAACTGGCCGGCCTTGGTTTCCTTCAGACAGGAAGAGCTGTTCTGATTTTCTCGTCTGTTTAGTTCTATCCAGACAGAAACGTAGTTGACGGTGAACGTCCAAACAATGTAATCTTCTCTCAGCTCTATCAGTATAATTTGGGAAGACTGGGAGATCAATGGTCTGATTAAGATTTTTTTCAGAGAGTACCTTAGGTAAAAAGGATGGATTAGTCCTAAGAGACGCACTATCTTTGTGAAAAACAAGATAAGGGGGGGGGGGCGCACAGAGAGTGCTTGTAGTTCCGAAACCCTTCTCGCTGAGGTAATGGCTACCAAGAAAAGTGTTTTCCACGAGAGCAGTTTCAATGAGCAGGAAGCAGCTGGCTCAAAAGGAGGAAGAATTAAAGAAGACAGTACCAAATTTAGATCCCATGGTGGAGGAGGCTCTTTAACCGGGGGCCGAAGTAATAGGGTTCCTTTCAGAAAGGCTTTGCAAAGCTTGTGGGACAATGCTGGCCTCTGACAAGCCAACGTGGAAATTTGTAATAGCCGCCAACTGGACTCTGACAGTGGCTGAGGAAGAGACCGTTTGGAAAAGTTCCGCCAAAAATTCTAGAACTGTTCGGACAGGAGCTGTGAACGGGTCAACTTGATTTTTTCCTGCCCAAATAGAGAACCGTTTCCATTTACTAGCATACGTCCTTCTGGTGTTAGACTTGTGAGAGGCAAGGATAATATCACATACTGACTGAGAAATTAAGGGAAGCCTGGCTAGGGTTGGAAGTGGAGCAACCAAGCTGTGAGGTTGAGAGATGGAAGGGATTGGTGCAGCCCACCCGACTGATGGGTCATAAGGTCTGGCACTGGGTCCAGATGCCAGGGCTGCTCCAGCAGATGACGTTGCAGGAACGGAAACCAAACTTGTCGGGGCCAGTAAGGGGCAATGAGGATCATCCTGGATCTCAAGGCAGTTGCTTTCTGGACTGAGTAATTAAGGAAAAAGGGGGGAAAAAGCATACAGAAGACCCAATCATGGACTAGAGCATCTCTGGGAGGGAGACCCGGAAGAGGGAAAAGGGTGAAGAAGTCCTGACACTTGCTGTTTTGAGGGGTTGCGAAAAGGTCGCAGCAAGGCTGACCCCACCTTCTGAAGATTTATTCCACTACTAGCTGGTTTAGAGACCACTCGTAGGGCATGAGAATGGCCCTGCTCAATCTGTCCGCTATGACTTTGGACTTCCCGGGAATATGTGCTGCTACCAGAAACCGTTGAGAAGAGATCGCCCATTGCCAAAGTCTGAGCGCTTCCAGACATAGGGGGTAGGACCTGGTTCCGCCCTGCTTGTTGATGTACCACACTACAGACATATTGTCTGTCTGAACTGCAATCGTCCCTGTGGGTAGAGTGTCCTGAAGGGCCTGCAACGCCAAAAGTACCGCTCTCATTTCCAAGACATTGATGTGCAGGTGGCACTCGAAGGGTTGCCATGTGCCCTGGACTGTCCTGCCCTGAAAATGCCCCCCCCCCCCACCCTATCAGGGAAGCATCTGTAGTCACGGTGGCAACCGGAGAGGGGAGAACAATAGGTCTGCCTTGGAGCACCTGAGGAGAGACCATCCACCAAGAGAGGTGTCTCTTGCACGACTGAGTGATGAGAATGTTGTGTGACATGGGAAGCTGCTGGAAGGACCACTGGGAAAAAAGCATCCACTGCAGTATCCGCATATGAAAACGAGCAAGGTGATTGTTGCTGCCATTAGACCAAGTGTTTTTAGTACAAATCTGGCTTGGACTCGGTCCTCCTGTAGTAGGATTTGAACATGGCTGCGAATGTTTGAAACTCTTTGTGTAGGTAGTTTTGCTGACAACTCCACCATGTTTAACACGGCGCCTATGAAGGTAATATGTTGACAAGGCAGACTTTTCGAAGTTTATAGAGATGCCTAGCGCTTTGCACATTTGTACAGCGTAATCCCTGGCTTGAAGTAGCTGGTGCCTGGTGGTGGCAGTAAGGCGCCAGTCTAAATATGGAAACACCTGAAATCCTAGTCGTCTCAGGTGAGCCGCAACCACTGCCATGCATTTGGTAAACACCCTGAGGGTTGTGGTGAGGCCAAAGGGCAGGGCTCTGAATTGGTAGTGACTGGCTCCCAGCCGGAAGCGGAGAAACCTTCTGGAGCGCCTGTTCATTTTGATATGGTAGTACGCATCCTGAAGATCTATAGAGCACATCCAATTGTCCTGACCCAGAAAGGGTAGAATGGACTGTAGTGTGACCATCCGGAATTTTGGTCTTTGAACAGACTTGTTCAGCCTGCTGAGATCTAAAATAGGTCTCCAGTCCCCTGTCTTTTTTGGTACCAAAAAGAATTTGGAGTAGATTCCGGATCCTTGTTGGTCTGCTGGGACTGGCTGGATGGCTCTTTTTGATAGCAGCTTTGAAATTTCTGACGCTGCTTGATCTCTCAGGCCGGGTGGAACGTCTGGAAGAGGCCCTTTTGGTTGTTGTGGGGTGTGGATAAAGGGGATTCTGTAACCCTCGGATATGATCAACTGTACCCATTTGTCTTGCGTGAGGGAATGCCAGGCTTCTGGGTACAGTGAAAGTCTTCCCCTGACTGCCTCCGAAGGTGGACAGTCGGGCAGCTCCTCATGGGTGCTGGAAGGGTGTGTCAGAGAAAGATCCTCTGCTACCCTGATTTTGCGGACCCCCCCTGCCCCTAGGGCGGCGTCTGTTATTGTTCCCTCCTCTGCCTCTGCAGGGAAGCTCACCACGTGAGTCAGGCAGTACTCCCTGGGGTTTGCGGATCCACATCTTTCCGCCCTTTTGACCCTTAGGGTACGGTCTAGAAGGGGCGGAAAAACGGACTCCCACGGCAGAGAGTCTTGCCTTCCTGCTCACACCTGGTCAATGTTATCCTTCACTTGAGGTCCAAACAAGGCAGAACCATCAAAGGGGGGTGTTAGTGAAGGATGCCTTGAAGGGGTCAGCAAAGTTGCAAAGTTGCATCTAGGCGTGTCTCCTTAGAGCAATGCCCGTGCCTGCGGCCCTACTCGCTCCATCGGCTGCATAAGAAATGAGCCGCATGGAGGAGTTGACAATCGAGTTCAGGGTCCCCAGCTGGGAGTTGATCTTCTCCTGAGACCCCACAGCTGCTGGGTCCTGTAAGGTATCACCCAGTTCTTTAAGAAGGTCTCTCTGAAGACAGGTGAAATGGCACAGGTAATTCAGTGACCGCATGGCAAAGGTCGCTGAAGAAAACATCCGCTTGCCATACCTATCCATAGTCCTAGATTCCTTATTAGGAGGATGGACAGGTACTGAAGGGTCAGCCAACTCCTTCTTAGGGGCCGCCGCCACCACCATGGCATCAACGGGGATGCCCTTAGAGAAACTGCTTATCTGCAGGGGCTGTAATGAATTTTGTAGGCCTCCGGGGGGGTTGGTTCCATAGTATCCAGAGCCGTCCATGCCTTCTGAGCCACCACCTCCATGAGTGGGTCGAAAGGTGGGGACACCCAGGAGGTGGAAGGGCGAGAACCGAACGCATCCAGGTACACTGACTCGTCCTCGGAAGGGTTGAGGGTGGACCAGTTCCCCCTCTGTTTAAGGATCTCTAGGATGTCAGAAAAGGAGACATCCTCAGAGGGGGACCTTGGGGACCCTTCCGAATCATCCAGGTCGGTATCAGATGTCACCGACTCAGGGGAGTCGACATGCTTCCTCTTGCAAGTCCTCTTCCAAGGGGGCTCCCCTGCAGGATCAGGGGAGGCCTCAGAAGAGGAGGAAACACCCAATGGAGCGGCCTGGAGTGTCGATTCTCCCAGTTTGGGTTCGGGAGGGTAGGCAGGGGCCAAAGCAGGCACCATGGAGGGAGGGGCCAACGAGGCCGACCGTGGCGCCGGTATGGGAGCCAGCATGCTCATGACCTCAAAGGCACCTCTGTCAGGCAGGGAAGAGGGACCCAGCTCTGAGGAGATGAGAGCTCCTCCTGGTACCGAGAGGGATGGCTCCGAGGCAGATGTCAGGGCCGAACTCACCTGCGCGGAGGCTCCGAGAGGGAGAACGGGGTCAGACACGGTTCTGATGCCGCTCGCCCCCTCAGAGCAGACGAGGGAGTCACGGCACCCGGATCCTTCCAAGGACGGAGCCAATGAAGGGATCGGAGCAGACGAAGGAACCGATAAGGGTGGAATTGGTTCCGATGCCCCCACGGTAGCAAGCCCGACGGCCTCCGGCTCCGAGCTCGGGAGGAGGAACTTGAGCAGGCGTTGGGGTAGCTCCTGTCTGTTGAGACTGGCTATGGAATAATTGGGCCGGCACCTGCGACTTCAAAAGCCTACTGACTACCCTCTCGAGGTCATGGTCCAAGAGCCTGGAAGACCTAGAGGTGTGAGACCTATGGCTCCGCTCCGACAGCAAGGGGGATTTCGGAGCCAATCTGACCGACTCCAGTGAAGGAGACCTGGAGCGCTTTCGACTTGGATGGCTCCGACACCAAAGTCGGAGCTGACTGAGGCCTCGATGTATCGGTTCCAGCCGGAACCAATGAGGCAGAAAGAGGACCGCTCGGCGCCGGCTCCAAATATGGAGCAGACGATTTGGCGGGCTTTGAAGGTTTTCCGGTCATAGGCTTGGATGGAGAACCTTCAGGCTTTAATAAGCCTCTGAGAATGAGCTTATTTCTGCGTTCCTGCAGGACTCCATGGCTAAAAGCGTGACAGATGGAACAAGAGTCCTGCAGGTGCAGAGGGCCCAAACAATAGACACAAGAAGTGTGACAGTTTGTCAGAGACATCTTCTGAGCACGAGTCACACTTCTTGAATCCAGAAACCTTAGTATCCTTGGACATGATACCACAGGGTCGATACAGGAGTCTAAATACTTACACTAACACACAAAAAAGACACACTCAACAAAAAATTTAAGTAAAGTAATAGTAAAATTGAGACAAATTCCACACACACACACACACACACACACACACACACACACACACACACACACACACTAAGGGGAATCTGTACTAACTACTAAAGGGAGGGTTAGAGGCCCGACCACCTTAAGGGTGGAAAGGGTAGGGAAAAACTACAGAAAAGGGAAGGGAAACTAGTCGCTACTCTCTAAATACTAATTAAATAAACTACTGAGAAAAACATCTATCAAAAAACTAACCATAGATACAAAATTTTTAAAATACGACCTGGAGCCGGTGAAAAACGCAACCTCGTAGCTGAAGCGGCAAATGAGATCTGGGTATATCACGCCTAGCATTAAGGGACATAGTATAGCTTCGAGCCGGTGAAAAATAGCTCTCGAGCTTTAGTATAAGGCTGAGTCGGAGCAGAGGTTTGGCTCCGAACCCATCCAGCAAGAATGAAGGCGAGATTGACAACTTAACATCTAGTTCTATCACTTACTGGGACAGCACAAGATAAAGAACAAGTGGAAACAAAGTAGGAAAGTAAGAATTTATTCCCATTACATTCTGTAACCTTGAAAGATTTTCAATCTGAAGCTATTTGCTGCCAAAAAGAAAAATGGAGATTCAGAGTTTCTGGAAAAAGAAAAAAAAGGGGGCCAAGGTGGGAGGGGGTAGCAAGGTCGAGGGGGTAGCAAGGTCTCTTGAACAGTCATTCAGAACTGGACTGTCCTTGGTTTTCCAAGGTTTCAGACTTCTTTTCAGACCCCCCCCCCCTTGTCATTTCTTCTTAAATGGCGGTTTACCGGAATGCCTGAATGTTGTTGACACTATTTTTTTTTAGTTTTTTTTCCCATGGCAAAATTGGATGAGGAAATAGAAAATCCCTTGAATAATTTTTATAAGAGGAATGAAAAATGTTGAGAGATTCCCTGGATCATCTTGGCCCTTTCATCATGCTTTCTGCTCACCTCTGTAGCAGAGGGAACAAACACAACCTCTATCCAAGGGAGACCAATTTCATTATCTGGGAGATTCTGAGAATGCAGCCATACAAACCTCCTTAAACAGTACCAGTGGCCACAGTCCTGGAAGTGTCAGTGTCATACACCACTGAAAACAATGAGTAGTGACCGCTACAACAGAAGAAACCAAATTATTTAAAATAGATTTGTCCTCTTAAGAAACTGTAGCTAAAACTTTCCTCATACTTACACAAGCTGTCAGTACTAACATACAAGCCTGACAATGCAAACTTCTGAAAATCAAAGTTACCGAAGTACACATTTATCCCCGCATACCTGTCAATAATTTTCCCATCTTCATCAGAAAGAGTAGAGTTGGAATTATCTAAGTGATTAGCAGCAGTGGGGTCAACTAGTTATAGCTGCGGGGTTGGCTTACAAAACAGTGTATAAAAATTTAAAAGACTGAGGAACTTTATACATCATGTCTGCCTTTTTAGGTGCAGCTGGCTGACTGAAAAGAAGCTGCAGACAGTAACATACGTCCTCTAATGCAGAAAGAACAAGAGGAATGGATGTAGGTTCTGAAAAGTACTTCTGTAATAACTCTAGTATTTTTTGAGACTGAGAAACCTCAGCTTTTTCCCACTAAAATGCTGGCACATTCTAGCAACAGTCTCAGAGAGAGAGAGAGAGAGAGACAGAAATCCCCACAAGAAGAATCAGAAATTGAGATCTCCACAGAATCTGAATCTAAGAAAAAAGAAAGTACAGTTGTGTACACTTACCATAAATGTAGATGTTAGAGTGCATTCACTGTTGCAGTCATCACATTTGAGTTATCCCTGCCAGGGTAGCCCTCAGTCGGCCCAAATACCAAAGGCTTAGTAATTCTGCATCGGTTGCCATCGCTCCAGGACTGACGTCAGGTTGTCAGTGGTATAAAATCAGACAGCCGACGCCATAACAGTTTCTTACCCTGGTTGTCAGAGGCCCCCAAAAGGGAGCTAGGTTATGGTGGAAGAACACTACCAGTAGAAAGTAAATACCAAAAATTCCTTGCAAGGAGAGAGACGGAAAGAGATCGAAGACAAGGGGGGATGGAGGGAGGGAAACCAGGACTGCAACAGTGAATACACTTGAACATCTACATTTATGGTAAATGTAGATAACTGTACTATGTTCTTCGTGTTTCACTATTGCAGTCATCACATTTAGGTTGATTCCCAAAGCTGAAGAAAAGGGTGGAGGTAGTCAAGAAGACTGGGGGCTGTCTAGGATGCCCTGCAAGACTGCGGTGGCAAAGCCTGCCCTGGATTTGGAGAAGATAGGCAGATGGTAATGCTTGAAGGTATGACCAGATGTCCACATTGCAGCATCCAGGATGTCCCTGGTGGGGACCCCTCTGAGGAAAGCTGCGGAGGTTGCTCTGGTGGAATGTGTCCTGACCCCCTTTGGGGGGAGATTTCCCGTGCTGTTTGTAGCAGAAATGGATGCAGTGTGCTATCCAATTGGAAATTGTTTGGATATGGCCTTGCCCTCTGCTCCTGCAGCAAATCTGACTAGCAATTGATCAGATTTTCTAAAAGATTTAGTCCTGTCTATGTAGAATCTGAGCCGTTTATTCACATCTGGAGAGTGCAGAATCCTTTCCCCCTTTTTTTGCGAGTTAGGGAAAAAGTTGGGCAAATGAATGGATTGGTTGAGAGCCACACTGGACACCACTTTTGGCATGAAGGATGGGTTAGTCCTGAGGGAGACCCTGTCAGCATGGAAAATGATGAAGGGCTCTACAGCCATAAGTGCTTATAACTCTGACACTCTTTTAGCTGAATTGATTGCCAGAAGCAAGGCTGTCTTCCATGAGACATTTTTAACTCTGCTGAAGCTGCTAGTTCAAAAGGTGGGCAGGGTGAGCTTTTCCAACACAAAGTTTAGGTCTCAAGCTGGGGAAGGAGCTCTTCTGGGTGGCCTCAAGTTGCTAGCCCCTCTTAGGAACGGTTTGATGAGAGGGTGTGAGAAAAGAGGTGGCTCTGTGCTGAAATGAGCAGAGATGGCAGAGGCGTGAATTTTAATAGAAGAGAAAGACAGAACCCTGTGTAGTACGTCTGCCAGGTAATCCAGGATGAAGGGTAGGAAGGGCTGTGCCATTCCAGCTCCCTTAACCTGGATCCAGGTGCAAAACCTTTTCCACTTGTCAGCAGAAGACTTTCTAGTGCTGGGGTGTCTGGCCTCATGTACAACATCTAGGACATGTTTGCTTAGACTGGCAGCTTGGGTAGAGGTCAGGGAATACACCAGGCTGCCAGACGGAGGATCTGCAATTGGGGATGCATGAATTCTCCATTCCTCTGGGTCAGGAGTGTTGGGATCTGAGGTAGGTGCCATGGTGGCAGAGGTGACAGGTTGCGCAGCAGTGGGTACCAATGCTGGCGTGGCCAGTCTGGGGCAATCAGGATTGTCCTCCGTTTTTCCTCCCTTATTTTGAGCAGTATCCTTGAAATGAGTGGTAGAGGGGGAAATGCACAGACCGAGAGGTTTACCCACTGGAAGGCTAGAGCATCCACTTTACAGGCCTTGCTGTGAGGTTCTCTGGTGCAGAATTTGCTGAGCTGATGATTGGAGTGGGAGGCAAAGAGGTCGACCTTCGGGGTGCCCCATTTCTGGGTTACAAGGGTGAAGGTTCTTTGGTCTAGCTGCCACTCATGTGGGTCTAGCAGGTGTCTGCCTAAGTTGTCTGCCAGAGAGTTTAGAGAGCCTGGCAGGAATTGTGCTAACAGGTGTAGTTGCATAGCTGAGGCCGTGTGCCAAGAGTCATAGCGAGCCTGCACAGACTATAAGAGTGAGTCCCTCCCTGCTTGTTGATATGCCACATCACAGTGGTGTTATCTGTTTTGATCAGTAGAGGCCCCAGGAAGAGTAGGGGTCTGAAAGCCGTCAGGGCATGCTGAACAGCTAGCATCTCTTTTTGGTTGATGTGCAGATGTACTTGATTTGGGCTCCATTGGCCCTGAATGCACCTGCCATTCAGGTGTGCATCCCACAGTCTGATGAGTCTGTGGTGAGGGCCTGGGCAACGTGGGGTTGTGAGAAGGGAAGTCCCTTGTTGTGGTAGCATGCTGCTGCCCACCAAAGAAAAGGTATCACTGATTTAAGAGTTTCCAGGTCTTGAGAGTGCTGACACCAAAGGCTTTTTAGGTACCATTGTAGTTTCCTTATATGCAGTCTGGCATATGGAATGAGTAAAATTCAAAAAGCCATGAACCCTAGAGCTTGCGGATAACTGGGTCCTGGTGGCTAGTTGAGAGAAGTAGGCAGTCAGGTAGGCTGTTTTTTCTGGTGTAAGGAATGCTATCTGGGATGCTGTATCCAGGCTTGCTCCCAGGAATACAAGTTTTTGTGTGGGTACTAGTTTGGATTTCTTTTCGTTGATAGTATACCCCAGGGAGGTCAGTAGGTACTTTACAAAGGTCAGGTGCTTTAGCAGCTTTGCCTGTCTGCCTGAATCAGGCAGTCGTCCAAGTATGGGTAAATGTGAATATTTCTTTGTCTGCAATAAGCAATGGCGGTAGCCAAACATTTTGTGAAAACTCTGGGAGCAGTGGATAAGCCAAAGGAAGTGCACAGAACTGACAGTGCAGTGATCCTGCCCTGAAACAGATATTTCCTGTATGATTCCCTGATTGGGATGTGTAGGTAGGCATCTTTTAGGTCCAGGGTGGCTAACCAAGCATCTTTGGACAGCATAGGTAGAAGCTGCTGGAGGGTGAGCATTTTGAATTTTGGTATTACCAGAAAGGTGTTTAGGATGGACAGGTAGAGGATGGGGTCCCATATGCCCTCTTTTCTGGGTACCAGGAAGAATCTGGAATACAAACCTTGGCCTATCTGTTCTGCAGGAACATGCTCTATTGCCTTCATAGAGAGCAGGGAAAGGACTTGCTTTTTGGCCTCTGCCCACTGGTTTGGGGGAAGCTCTGGGAACCCTTTTGGGGTTGGCAGAATGTGGAAATAAAATTTGTATCCCTGGCCTAGGACACTATGTTGAGGAAAGAGTTTTCCTCCTAGGGGCAAGAGCAGTTGGGCAGAGGGAGGGGATTGAAATGTAAAGTCATTGTGCATTCTTACCATAAGGGGGAGGCTTTGTACTCCCTGGTTTTGAACAGGAGGAACTTCATTGCTTAGATCTCTGCATTCCCTGGGGCTGTTGTCTGGGGGGGGGGGCCTGCTTCCCCTGGGTCTGCGTTGAGCTGACCTGGAGGGGGCAGGAAAGGACCAGTGCTTGGAGGGACAATGCCTACTGAACCTTGGTGGGTGAACCTGTTAGAAGTCTAACTGTCTGGACAGATTTAGCTTTTTCTTCCATCTTTAAGACTTTTTCTGCCTTGGTTCCAAACAAGTTGTCTTTGTGCAAGGGTGCGTCCAATAATTTGGATTTGACATGATCTGGCAAGGGTTGTTCCTTAAGCCAAGCATGCCTTCTAAGGACAGAACCAGTGACTGCTGCCCTGCAAGATGCTTCCAGGGCATCAAAACCACATTGTAAGGTGTGCTTAGTTACTTGACTTGCAGAATGCATTAACTCTTGTAACTCTATTTTCTGCACAAGCAGGGAAAGAAGATACTTTTTATGTGAGGAGTTCCGCAAGCAGGGAAAGAAGTTTTTTGTTTGAGGAGTTCCATGGTATGTTCCTGATATTTCAGCATACGGAACTGACAATTTAATAATGTAATAGTAAAAGCAGCACAGGTGCATACTATTTTACCCCCATCTGTCTCATGCTCAGGAATCCCTATTTGAGGGGGTGGGATTCTTCACTGAAGTTGCTTCGATTCCTTTAGGTCCTTGAGAGATTACCTCGGGGTCAGCAGTAGGATTTTTGAAAAGAAATTTGAGCGAGTCAGGGACTCTGTAGTACCAGTCAGGTTTCCTGGGAGCAGGAGGGACGGTGTCAGGGGTCAGAATGGATTCCATAAAGACATCATCCACAGCATCCAGGACAGGAGGGATGGACAGAGATCTGTGCTGTGGAAGATCTAAGAATTCCCTGAGTGTCTTTTTTGACTGAGGATAGTCCTAACATTCCCAGAGGAAATGCTCCTTTAAAGTATGCAGGGTTTCCCCAAAGGAAAAGTCCTCAGTGGAGAGGCTGAAGGGATGGATTCCTCTGCATCAGAATCCTCATAAGCAGAAATGGGTTGCATATTTTCATATTCAGATGCATCAGAATCATCGGACTCCTGTTCAGATAAAACTACTAGAGACATGTCTCTTTCTTTTGGAAGGGGTAGCCTGGCTTCCCCTGATGAGCATTATAAGGTCTTCCACCATTTTAAGCATTTGAGACTGAGGCAAGAAAGCAGGTGCCTGAGCTTGGGTAGTTGTTTTTTTGGCTGTGGTTCGTACCCTGGGCCTTAGAAACTTGGTAGTTTTCGAAACAACTGTAGACGCGAAAGAAGTCTGTCTGTGTCTAGTATCGGTAGTGCGAAGTACTTCCTCAGAAGCCGGAGCCTGCTCAGCGGCTCCAGACCCATCTAAGGTAGAGACATCCGCAGGATCCTTAGTCAAAGAGTCGTCTTGCGGCATACCAGACTCCGAAAGGGTCTCGGTAGTGGCCTGCAAATCCACAGAAGCAGGCATCAGGAGTTGCGAAAGCACCTCACCGAGGACCAGAGAACTGACTACTAGCTTAATGGAAGCGTTGTTGGCAGTTTTGGACCTGTGCAGTTCGCCTCTGACTTTATCTTTACTTTTTTCAGAAGACCATTTGTCGGATGGCTTACCAAAGCCATATTGGAATTAGAGGACCGACAGCAAAAATTTCTAGTTAAAATAAGGGCCCGGAGACGTATAGTTCTGGTGTTGAACAAAGCACAAAAGTGACAGCTGGGGACGTCGTGGTCTCAGCCTAAACAAGTGACGCAGTAAGAATAAAAGTCTTGGTGTGGTATTTGCTTTCCATAGGTGAGACAATTAACCTTTTCTAACATTAGAGCAAGAAAAAAAAGATCCTCAACAGGGTACTTGGCTTTAGAAGACTTCAATTTCAATTCAGAAACGAAAAACTCAGGTAGCGGCCGACCAGCACTCATGCGAACTGCTTCTGCTTCGGGCTCCTCGGCAAGAATGACTGATGTAATGGCTTTGGCTGCCTGATTTTATACCAGTGATGACCTGACGTCAGTCCTGGAGCGACAGCAACCGATGCAGAAATACTAAGCCTCTGGTATTCGGGCTGACTGAGGGCTACCCTGGCAGGGATAAACCAAATGTGATGACTGCAACAGTGAAAGACGAAGAACATCACTGTATCCATCCCTGCATCATCATATTCAAATTCAGAATCTTGAATCTTTTCAAAAAAGGAGAAATCCCTCTCACCAGAAATTACTTTACGAGGATTAATAGCCTGAATTAAAGACCCCATAAACTACTTCTACCCAAACAATTTGAGGAGTAAATACATGCTTGGTTTTCTGTTTTTTTTTTGACAGGACAAATAGGGCCAACCATGTTACTAATGACCATAGCTGCTTCCCCAGGGATGGGCACAGCATTCTGAAACAGCAAGGAAGACTTCCCTGTACCCTCTCCCATGACTGACGAGAGTGTCCGCCTCTTACCCACTGAGGGAGATGCCAACAGCTACAGAGGACATGAATAACCTCCAGTCCATTGTGCCTGTAGGTGCTACAGGATCCAGGGTAAAACAGGAGTTGTTTGAGGTATAACAGACAGTTGCAGCAGACTCACCCATCTGTGACACTGGCAAAGACGGTTTGCTTGCTTGCTTAGCTTTTTCTTTTTTGTGGCTGGGTGAGACAGGTGGTATGCTCAAAGGAGAAGTTGAAAATGGTGTGTACTACCCAGGAAGACAAGCAGCAATTGCCGGTAAGCACTAAAAGTCCAAAAAAGTTACTTTTTTTTGACAGACAAAAACATAGTAAAAAGCACTTAAAAACACTACGCCAGCTTTATAAAAGAAAATAACTACAACTTCTTGACAGGAAAAAAAGTTTTCAGTTATTTTACAGTACTAAACTGACGGAAAACATGAGGGTTCCATTTAAAAGTGCATAACAGTTTCGAGACAGTCCATTAAAACACGACACTTCTAGTTTTAAAATGAGCTTTCCTGAAAAGGAATGTACTAATAAGAAAATAGAAGTTTTTTTTCCCCCCGAAGGGAACTTATCTGCCCATCAAAGAAAACCACAAGCCAACCTTTGAACCTCGAAAGCCTCAGGGGAACAAATTCTGCAGCAGTAAATCTCTGAAGGTCTTTGCACCCAAACATGCATTTTAGTCTGCTCAGCTTGAGATGCCTGACAGTTTGGGTACAATGGAAGGTGCCCTGAAACTTTGGAAGCTGTCCAGCTGTTATATCCTTGGCAGGATATAACCCGCGTAGCTAAACATTACTGCAGCAATGATCAATACGAGTACCAGACATTCAGTGAGACCTAAATAATCCTGACATGTACTAATTGCTACAATTATACCAAACACCCAAATTAACCACATTCCTCCAATCACTGTGACCACTATACACACCTTTACTGTACCTTTCTTACCATTGTTTCTCTTGGACTCCTTATAATCTTCAAAAATTTCAGTGCACATAAATCTTGACTGTTTTACTTCTCCCTGTCTGCACCATACCACCTAGACATGCAAAAATACATGGACTGGAAGGTTTTTAAATATGGTGCCATGTGTTCAAAGTTAAAAGAGTTAAACAGATACAATATACATCAGTGCCATGCAAAGTACTTTCTAAAAATCTATGGAATTCACATTACCCTGACCACACTCCATTTACAGCCAGGCAGATAATAATGAGGAATCACACTGCAAGCAGTATATTCTACAGCAACATGTACACTAAAATGATGTACTGGTCATAAAGATGCATCGGTTTTGTCTGTTTTAGTCCTTCAATGTATGAGACTTCAGATCAAAGTTGGATCTGACTTCAGCCACTTTCAAGGTTTGGATACAGTGTTCAGGCTCTTTCACTTATCCATAATCCCTGGTGTTAACTGAAATACCTCAGATAGAGTTTGTCCCACAGAAAAAAAAGCCACGGATACAGAGTCTAAGATTGGGGGGGGGGGGGACTATGATCTTGATAAGAAACCTCTAGCAGCAAAGGCTAGGTCACCCAGAGAAATTAAGGAACCAGAGGATCAAATGCTATAAAAACACACAGAAAAGGAAAGGTAGGTAGTTAGCGAGGAAGTACAGAAATCGACAGCACAGATCTTTCATTACAATGAGTATATAACTTGCATATCTGATGTTGCTGTGTCCATCCATTCCGCAATGTATAGGAGAGAGTCGCCAGCTACTGTAACACTCAGTCTTAGGGAAGGATATTCTGGAGTACAGCCAAACTGAAACAGCCTCTTGAGCTAGACTGCATGTCCAATTTTTATGTGAAATGAAGGTGCGAACCTTGGACCACTGGCAGCTGCACAGATGTCATCAAGTAGTACTCTAGAAAAGAATGCTGCTGATGAAGTGACTGATCTAGCAGAATGGGCCTTTGGGGGAACAGACAGGAACAGCCCTATCCACTTGTAAACACAAGAAATGCACTCATGCAACCAATGGAAGAGTGTAACCTTGGATACTCCTTTCCCCATTTAGACAAGGGAGTACGAAAGAAAAACTATCAGTTTTCCTGAAAGTTGTGGTCCAATGTAAACAGAATCTTAATTGGCAGTGAACATCTAGAAAGTGTAATGTGTATTCACCTGTGTTTGAGGACAACAGGGAGCTTTATGGAATGGTCGCCAGAGGATTCAGAAACCACCTCTGGAAGAAAAGAAAGGTTAGTTCGCAGACCAAAAACAAGTACAAGGGTTTTGTATACAAGGCATGGAGCTAAAAAATTCTGCTAGGAGAAGTAACAACCAATAAGAAAACAGTTTCCATGACAAAAATGTTAAAACCTGCTTTGGCAGCCAGGTCAAAAGGACTAGTTAGGGATTGCAATAAAACTGTAATATTCCAAGGAAGAAATAGATTTCTAAGTGGAGGTTGTAATAGAAAAGGTCATCTAAAACCTTTCTTAGAGAAACCCAAGGATACAATGGGCATACGATTCTCTCAAACATGAAAAGACTATATTTATACGCTGACAGTGGAATATAGCTGGTTCCATTCTGAAAGAGGTCTGCCAAGAATTCCAAGACTGCCTGGCAGGGGGGAGCTAAAAAAAAAAAAGGATCAAGGCTATTCTCAACTGCCCAGATGGAGAATCTTTTCCATTTACTTTTGTAAATCTAACACGTAGAAGGGTTTGGAGAAGAAGTCAGAATATGAACAGATGAGGATGAATACCTGGACTGTCTAGCCACCACTAGCATTGGAGAAACCATGCAGTCAATTTGAGGGAATGAATGTCTGGGTGAGGCAACTATTATGGGTGAAATAACAGATCTGGAGCAGAGCCCACCACCCAGGGAGTGTGTAATGGAGGAGGCTAGAAGGGAAACAATACTTGCCTAGGGCAGCAAGGGATTATGAGGATGACTGTGACCTTCTTTGCCTGTGTCTTCTGTAAAAACTTTGGAATCAGAGGAATAGGAAAGAGGTACAAAGGAGTCCCAGGGGCCAATTGTGGGATACAGTATCCCTTTGGTGACTCCTCCTCCAGGGGGATCAGAGCAAACTTGCTGCACTTTGTATTCAGGGAAGATGCAGAGAGATCACAGCAAAGTTGGCCGCAAGGCTGAATATCTGTTCCATAACAGATGGATTGACAGAACACTCATGAGTACAGATCGACTTGCTCATCTTGTGTGCTACCACATTAGACTTGCCCAGAATATGCACTGCAGTTAGAAAGTGTAGCGAAGATATTGCTCTCTGCCACAATCTCATGGCCTCTCGACAAAAAGGGTAAGATCGGTTTCCTCCCTGTTTGCAGATGTACCAGATGACCGTCATGTTTTCTGTCTGAACAAATGTATCTGTAGCAAAAGTGTCCAGAAAGGCCTGTAACACTAAAAGCACCGCTCATCTCCAGCACATTAATGTGAAGTCTTGCCTCTGATTGTGACCATATGCCTTGGATGGTCTTTTCCCAGGTAATGTGCCCCAAACCCCAAGATGGTTGAAAGGACGTCCAACTGAAGCATGTCGTGACTCCAACCATCAGATATGTGCTCTGCAGATCTCCATTAAAAATACTTGAAAGGATACAGGTTGCGGTCTTACTGACCACTGGACTGCAAGAGTCCACTGTAGAACTTGCATATAGTTCCTGGTAACTGACTCTACCATGGACCATAAGAGACAAAATCTATCTTGCTGGTGGCTTCTGCAAACAAGATTGTTAACGCTTGATGGCAGATGGATAAAATTATTTCCTGAGGAAATCTTGCAATTACAAGTCTTGTATCCATCTGGGCTCCTATAATTTCTAAAGGCTGAGATGGGCAAGGTTTGCTAGACTGACTGTAATGCTAGGTCTGAAGACAGGTAAAGCAATGACTCCCTGGTCTGGATAAGTAGATCAAAAGAAGGTGCAGTAATGAGCCAGTCATCTAAGTAAGGGAACACTTGGAACCCTTGCAATTGGAGACTAGCTAAAACTACTGTCATACACTTGGTAAACAACTGGGGGTGGGGGGGGTTGTGGCGAGACCAAAAGGCAAAGTTGTGAAGTGAAAATGACTAGCTCCCTGCCAAAAGTAAAGAGCATCTGTCCATCTTTATGTGGTAGTATATGTCCTGAAAATCCATCAAGAACATCCAGTCGTTCTCTCTCAGAAAAGAGAGAATAGGCTATGCTGTGGATATCTAGAATTTCATTTTCTCTATAAAACTGTTTTAAGTGGCTTAGATCCAAACTTGGCCTAAGGTTCCAGTTTATCTTTGGCACTAAAAAGAATCTTCAGTAAATTTCAGATGCTCTTTGATCTGATCAGATCTCTTGGATGACTCCTTGATTAGAAGCTTTTTTTTATTTATTTTGGAAGCTGCTGATTCCATTTGAGAGGGTGGAATGTTAGGAGTCTTTTGGGGATTGAAAGAATTGTATGAAAGGGAATGAAGTAGCCTCTCATTATCCTTGTGCACCCATTTGTCTTGAGTGATGGACGTCCAGGTTGTTGGGTGAAGGGATAGGCACTAACTGCAGCAGTCGGACAAGTGCTCAGGAGAACGAAAAGGCTTCTCAAAAAAGGGACCTCTGAAGCCTTGATTCTGTGGATCATCTCAGTTCCTAGGGAGAAGCCCATTATAAAAGAGATCCACCCCCCCTCTGCCATGGGGGCCCCATCTCCGGATGCGTCAGGTACCAACTGGTGACTTCTGGAACCAAATTTTCTTGCCTTTTTTGATACCTAGAAAAGGTTCATTGAGAAGTGGAAAATGTGATCCCTATGGCAAATAAGGACTTGACCTCCTTTTCACTTCTGGAGACTGTATCATTCACTTTGGGACAAAACAGTGTTGGAGCCATCATAGAGGCCATTCACAAAGGACGCTTGAAATGCTCTGCAAAGTTGCAAAGCCTAATCAGGCGCATCTCCTAATCGATAAGGCATGTGCCAGCTGCTCTAGATACACCCTGTGTGGCGTTGGAGATGAGGCACACAGAGACATTGTATAAAGATTGAAGGGTGGCCAGCTGTACATCAATAGACTTTCTTTGATCCACTCAGCATGGTTCCCTGGGAGGGATCTGGAGATTTCTTTACTCAATCTCTTTTCAATTGAGTAACATATGCCAAGTAGTTTAAAGCTCTCATCGAGAAAGCAGATGAGGTGTAGACTCACTTCCAAACTCTGTTCAACACACGAGACTCCCCGTTCAGTGGATGGACAGATTAACTCTATTCAGCAAGTTCCCTTTCTTGCGGGCTGCTACCATGGCTGGGCCCTTTCTCCAATGGAAGTGGTCTTCTGGAGCAATGAGAAATGTGTCTGGTTTCTTGGGGATGGGCTCAGCTGTGTATGGCTCCTTCCAAGTTTGTGTGGAGATCAGGTCTATGACCTCATCCACAGGCAGGACCACCCAAGACGTAGGAAGACCAGAGCCAAAAGTCTCACTGAAGACTGGCTCTTGTGAAGAAAGTAGTTGAGAAGACCATCCCCCTCCTATTTAAGTAGTTCAAGGATTTCTCCAAACACCACATCCTCAAGGAGGTATGTGGGGGAACCTTCATGATTAAAGTCACTGCCTGAGGTGACATTCTTGACGAGAGTCTAGCTGCCTTCTTTTGCACATATACGTCTTGTTCATCTCCTCAGTTAGATACTCTGGGGGGGACTTTTCAGTCACAGCCAGTGCAAGCCTTTTGGCCACTGGCTGTCCCAATAGGACAAGAGCAGGATCCTGACCTCGGGAGGACCTTTTGGTGAGGGACAGATCCAAGCTCAAAGGGATAGTCTTCTCTCTGGAATGAGACAGTATTGTCTCATATACCCTGTTGGAGTCAATGCTGACCATTTGGCTCTGAAGCAGCTACAGCCAATCCAAAATGGCATATTGAAAAAGGAGAAACTGCAGAGTGTGGAGAAGTCATCGTTCCCTCTACTCCAGTAGAGAACGGAGCCAGGAAGACCCCTAACTGGATATGAAGGAACATCTTCAGCTTGTTCATGTCAGCTTTGGCAAGGTTCCTGGAAAACCTAGTTGACTGGAAAGATGAAGCAGCAGAGGGATGTCTGGAGTGATGGTACCATTTCTCTTACAGGATTAGTGACAGCAGCATAGGTAATAAAGGCTCTGGAAAAAAAAACCTTGGTGGGGTGTTGCATCCGATAAGAATTAGGTCAGAGAAAAGTGCTGGTTCTGAGAGTTTTGGCAATTTTAAAGCTGGATCCAAGGAAAATGAATGATCTGGAGGCCTCTTCCTCGAGGGTTTAGAACTCTCATTTTCTTTGCCTTTTTCCCCAGTTTCTTTCTTTTGGTTTTTGAGCAGATTTTTTGGGAGCAGAAACAGAAGGTGGTTTTGAGGAACCAGAAGGGGCACTTTCTCCCAGAGTGGCTGAGAGAAGCCCTATCAAAATCAGTTTGTTCCTTCTCTCAACTAGGCTTGCTGGCTGACAGCTTCACTGATGAAGTAGGATATTTCCAAATGTGAAAGGCCCAAACAAGAAACATTTTTCATGTCAATCTGAGTTTGGTAGCTTGTGAGAACAAGCCACACTTTTCAAAACCAGATGATTTATGTTTATCTGACATCCTGTAAAAGGAAGACTAGCAATAAAGGATTATAACTATCTAAGAAGACTATACACCAAGATTTTGAGGGGGTTTTTTTGGGGGGGCTGTTAAAGTCACCCAAAGTCATGGTGTTCGGATGTATCTTGATAGACTCAAGTAGATCCAAATAGGCAGAGTGGGTGTCCTGCTTCAAGGAGGGGGTCCTATAGCTGGCAATGACTTGAATAGGTGTCCTACTAACAGTTAATTGTACCTGAAGTATCTCCAGGGCATCACACTGTTTAACCATCTGTCTCTCTTCACAATGGAATCACCTATAACTCATGGTTGGCTTTATGTTTTGCCTTAAAGGCTTGACAGGTGAGACACAGGTCCGCGAGTTATGTGTATTGTGTTCTACAGAGGAAGTATTATATGCAGCATGCTTGTGTTTGGGAGGTCTTTGGTGTTTAGGTACGTTTCTGGTAAGGTCCTCCGCATATGTAGGTATCATGTGGGTTTGTGTGGAGTAGGAGGTGAGGTGTGCATGCTGACAACCTGGTCATTGCCAGATCTGATGGGACTAAAACAAGCTCCTCTAGGAAGAGCAAACCTGCCTGGTGGACAACGGCCATTAACAGACTTTACAATAAGTGGAAGAAATTGCTGTCTAAGAGTAAAAGGGAGCAAGCCCTAAACTGGAAACACTCCCCCCTCAGCTTAAATAAGCAAATAAGACTTCTTGTGAAGTCCTCCAAAGCAAACTATGAATCTCAATTAGCTTCTTTAGCCAAGGACAACCATAAGGCATTCTTTAGTTACATCCATAACCTAAAAGGAAAGGCCCAGATTTGTGCAGAACTGGTAGTTAATGATACCATATACTGAGCCTGTGGACACAGCTAACCTGTTGGCCAACAGGTTCTGTGAAAACTTCACTCCCCTGTCCCTGCCACACGTACCCCATGCCATCCCTACCACCTGTCCCATACCTTGTATCTCTAAACAGCAGGTCATAAATGCCCTCTCTAAGGTCAAAAACACAGCATCTATAGGACCTGACAACATCACAAGCTGTGTCCTACATGGGTTCCAACAGTACTATCAACAACATTTTGTACTCTTTTCATTCATATTCTAAGCACTGGTTTCATCCCAGATGAATGGAAAACAGACAGACACTTAGTCCCTTGCACAAATGTGGTGCTTCCACTGACCCCAGGAATAAGCCTGACTAGTCTTATCTGCAAGGCCATGGAGCAAATTAGCATAGACCTTATCAACAAAGATATAGATTATCTCCAAACACTTGACCCTGCTCAGTTTGGATTTCTCAAAGGGAGGTCATGCATGTTAAAAACCTGGAGGACTTCTTCGAGACTGTCACCAAGGCCCTGAACCAGGGGAAACCTGTGCATACAGCCTACCTAGACTTAGCCAAAGCTTTTGGCACTATCCCCCACTCAGTCATCCTTGACAAACTCACCAGCTAAGTAACAACCCTTATATCATTAGATGGGTTGATAACTGGCTCACTGATAGAACACAGTCAAAATAGGGTACTACACCTCCAACAGCAGAGCTGTAACCAGTGATGTTTCCACAGGGATCAGTCCTGTGGCCTCTATTCTGAAATCTCTGAAGTACAAGCAAAAACTAAAGGTCTGTGGCTAACTGTTTGCTGCTGACTGCAAATTGGGAGTGGTCACAATCTCCAAATGATGTTAATATCCTACAAGAGGGTCTTATAAAAACAAATGATTGGTGGCAATGTCACGGACTCAAATTCAGTACAAAAAAAATGCATCATTCCTTTCGGTAAGGAGTGATGCTCCTGCTAACTACCACACTGATAGCAACCCCCCAAGTACACACTCACTGGTGACAGACTTGGGCATATAGGTTGACAGCAACCCAGACTTGGGCATATAGGTTGACAGCAACCTTACCTTTGATCACCATTCTCCACAGTAGTAAGAAGAGCATTCTATGTTGCTCATCTCATATGTAAGGGCAGTGCCTCCAGAAAAAAAAAAAAGTTATAACCTCCCTGTACTCTTACCTCATCAGGTCAATAATTGAGTACAATGTCCCTTTTGGTATGTACCTTTCCAAGCACCTGCAGCAACTGGAGAGACCACAAAGGTTCTTCACAGGGAAAATTCAAGGTCTTCAGCATCTGTCCTATGTGGATCATCTGAAATGTCACTTTATTCTGTTTCATACAGACTACTCAAAGGTGATCTCTGCCTTGCATATAAGGCAATCTCTGACCCTGCTTTATTGAAAATGCTGCACATCCGAAAGAAAAATGGTACACGGGTTACTCGCTATAAAGAACTTAACCTGGTATGTGACACTAATAGAACCTACTGGACTGACAGATTTCTCTCCCAGAGGTTACCACACCTTTGGAACAGACTCCCATTTCATGTCAAATGGAGAACCTTATTGGCTCTCTTCAAATGCAATCTGGACGACTGGATGGTTGACCGTAAATTCACCCTTGGGGCTCCAACCTGTGTCACTCCTGGACAGGGGAAATAGGTGCTGATCGTGGAAATAACGGTAGAACTTGGCTAAGCTTGTAAGGGCCCTAGGGCCATTAGCCTAGTAACTTCCTATGATCCTATAAAAGCTTAATGCCCAAGGCAAAGTATGAGAAAAAGGTTCAAGGAAGAAGTAAGGTATCGAAAAAAAAATATTCTATCAGAAAGATTACATGCTAAAGTATATACCAAAAATCTATAAACCGCCAAAAAGTACAAAAAAACAAAGCTTTAGAATACTTGCCTCCTAAGCACAGAGAGATCCATCCTAAGCTTGTGGCAGAAAACGACATCACAGGTAATTCAGTTAAAATCAAGGATTATGGGTAAGAGGAGGAGCCTGGGTATCTGATCAAAAAACTTTAAAGTGGCTGAAGTCTGATCTGACTCGGACCAGAAACCCTATCCATTGAGCAATAGACAGAAAAGACAACTTCAGACTGACCATTTTAATGTATAAAGAGTATCACTCTTCTGCTCTTACAGACACCATTTGCTTATCTGATATGAAACAAGAAGTTTTTAATAAAAGCGGTATAAATAAAGAGGTAGGTTACCTTGCTAAGGTTAGAATACAAATCCACAACACTGTTACAAAACTTTTCCACATCTTGTGTTAACAGCTGATCTGGATTTGATATTCTGTTGTCCAGATTTCCCATTTTATAATAAGTGTATCCCCTGCAAAAAAAAAAAATATATATATATACACAAATAGGAAGTGGCAGTACAGTAGATTTCTGCTTTTATACTCATTGCTTTTACAAACACAATTGGAAAATAAAACATTTTTACATAGATACATAGGTGCTGATATCTTCATTAAAACAAATTCAGTCATGTTGACTAGATCAAATGAGCTGAGAATGACAGATGCAACTTACCTCAAAGTCAGGTGATCCTACAACTAAGTCAATTGTTAATGGAGTTCAGCAAGCACATCTGCACAGGGGGTGGGGGATGATTTTATATAAGAATTTCTGCTGATTTCAAGGCATCTAGTCTATTCAACTTACTATATTGTCTTTGATGAAATGATCAGTGAATATTATACACCATATCTAAACAAACTATGGCATACTTGTGGAGTAACTCACCTTATGAGATGACTTTTGAGAGCACTGTCTACAATGGGTGAACTCTTAGTACCATACACTCTCAGTGACGAATCCCCTTCCTAATCTCAAGCTCCTACACAGAGGCTGTGCTCGACTCCCACTGTGTATGCCTCTGTACATTTGTGGCTGTATAACAGTATGCACCTAACACAAAGATTCAATTATTGAGTCTTCTTAAACAGGACAACACATTTGGAGACAAAGGAAACAAGGCACAAGATTATAAATCTGGAACACTTCTCCTCATTATCAAAACCAGACCACCAATCTGGGTGAAATGAGGGTATGTAGAAGATCACAACTGCAAAGGGCACTCTAAGACCACGTGATCACAGAATCATGAGAGGTTACTAGGCTAATGGCCCTGAGGCCTTTACAAGCCTAGCCACGAGTTTACCCCCAAAAGGAAACCTCAGTCAGCACCTGTTGCCTCTGTCAATAAGGGACACAGGTGGAACCCTGGGACAAATCTGTGGTTTCCCATCCACTCATCAAGGCTGCGCTTGAAGAGGGTCAGTTAGGTACTCTGACGTGCATGGGAAGTCTATTCCAGTAACGGGGCAGCTTCTGGGAGGCGAACCTCTCTCTCCCGCAGGTTTTGTTGATGCTGCGCATTATATTTAGGCCTTTCGCACTGGTAATGCGCAAGGAGTTAGACTTCCAGATATGTAGCATTTCTAGTAGGGCAGGGTCCAAAACTGCCTTGTAGGCGAGACACAGATCACCTCTGAGCAATCTGTACGATACAGAGTAGAGTGATAGAGATACGAGCCTGTCTGTAGAGAACACGTGTTGGAGGCCATGGATTTTCTTTGTGAGGTATTTCTGTGGCCTTTCCAGTTGGTGCAAGTGTTTGGAGAGGGACATACCAAACAGAGTGTTCTACTCAATTATTGGCCTAATGAGGGAGGAGTACAAAGAGGTAATAGCCTCCTTTTTTTCTAGATGCAATCCCTTTTACTTATGAGATGAACCAAGTAAAAGGCTTTTCTGACCACTGCTGTTACATGATGGTCGAATGTGAGACTGTTGTCAACCTGTGTACTCGGGTCTCTCACCACAGGTTGTGTGCTTTGGGGGTTGCTGTTGATATGGTAATCAGTAGGGGCCTTGTTTTTGCCGAATTGTATGATAATACATTTTTTTTTAGTTTAACGTAAGGCCATGACTTTAGTGCCTCTCATTTGTTGCTGTAAGACCCACTTACAGTATGTTAACAATTTGGGGAGTCAATGACTGCACCCAACTTACAGCTGTCCGCAAACCTGGTCAGTCACAGGCCTTTTGCCTTTGCCCAGGCCTGTGAGAAGTAGATACCAAACAGTAGGGGTCTCACCATTAGTGACAGATCTGCTGTTGGAGTTGGAGGTGGCTATTTTGACCTTGTGAA
The DNA here is from genome assembly GCF_019279795.1 of Protopterus annectens. Taxonomy (NCBI): domain Eukaryota; kingdom Metazoa; phylum Chordata; order Ceratodontiformes; family Protopteridae; genus Protopterus; species Protopterus annectens. The sequence goes on along the minus strand of NC_056744.1, from coordinate 898,827,057 downwards.
TCCTATCGGTGAGCCAGATGGCCACCCACCTGATGAGATAGGGATTTACACCAAGTCATGTTAGCTTTTCGATGATGCTTTGTCTAAGTCAAGATAAGCTGTATGTACTTACTTTCCCACATCCAGGGCCTTGGTGACAAGTTTCAAAGACGTCACTCTGGTTCAATAGACAAGATCTGCCCTTGATGAATCCAAACTGGGTGGGGTCAAGTGCTTGGAGATTGCCTATGCCCTTGTTTATAAGATCCATAATACATTCCATGGCTTTACAGATCAGTCTTGTCAAGCTAATGGGGTGATAGTTTCCAAGGTCAGTAGTGCCACCATCTTTGTGCAAGGGGATGACAATGGCAGTTCTCCACTCTGCTGAAATGAAGCGTGTACTTAGGTTGTGGCTGAATAGAGTGCTCAATGGCAAAGCTAGTTCTTGCTGGAGATGGTGCAGAATACAGCCTGGGATACTATCGGGTCCCATGGAAGCTGTGTTCTTTGCTTTGGATAAGGCCTTTAACACAATCTATAGACATGTGAGGTGCGGGACACATCGGAAATGTTCAATGTGCCTTTGGGGGGACACAAGGGGATGAGGTTTGTGCTTAACCTATCTGCTAGCAGGGTGGCTAAGTCAACAGGATCAGTGTAAGCGGTACTTAAGTACTAATTCGGAACAAACCTGGGCTTTGCCATGGAGGTTCCTGACGTAACTGAAGAAGGCTTTGTGTTTTCCCTTTGCTTTTTAGGCTAGTTTCAATTCATAATTGGTTTTGGAGGTTTTCACTAGTGATCTAATTTGCTTGTTAAGGCCAAGGAGGGAGTTTTTCCAGTTTGGAATTTGTTCCTTTTAACCCTTGGACAACAGTCTCTTCCTTTTGTTGTAAAGCCTGTTGATAGAGGATGTCCACCACACAGGTTTGTCTCTCCCTGAAGAGCAGGTTTTAGTTCTGTTGGGTATGGCTGAGTCCATGCAATTGTACAGGTGCTTGTATACTGTACTGGTGTGCTGTTCAGCTATCTGCATCCTCTGAAGGCGCGGTGATGTTAATCTACTGATGCCCTCCCTTAGAGGTTGTAGTCCGCTTTTTAGCCTGGTTATAGCTTGGGGGGGGGGGGGGGTTGGGCGGGATAGAAACTCTGAATGAGACAGACAGATGATTTGATCTCACCGGGGAAGAGTTTATATGGGAGTGGTGCAGCGGTCGCCCATGTTGGTGAGAACCAAGTCCAAAATGTTATCTCCCCTTGCGGGGGATGAGACGAGCTGGTCTAGTGCATTAGAAGTGATGAAGTCAAGGAATCATTGGGTGAGTGCATTAATGCAGGAATAGTTCACCCAGTCAATAGTGGGGAAGTTGAAGTCATCAGGGATCAGGGTGTTAGGGGGTATCTTGGAGTCAAGTAGGTCCAGGTAGGAGGAGTAGGTATCCTGAGTCATGGAGAGGGATTCTATAGCTGGCTATAACTTGGATGGGTGTCTTACCAACTGTCAGTTGCGCCTGGAGTAGTTCTAGTGCATCATGCTTCATGCTGGCAAACCAGTCTGGAGGCATGTTCATCTTTAATGAAGATAGAAACACCACCACCCTTAGTCTTCCCGACCTCATTTTGGGGTCAGAATGTCTGGAATAAGGTTTAGCCTGGTAAGGCAGGGCTGCTCTCTGCAGCCTTGAACCAAGTGTCCATTACTGCACAGATGTCGGCATCTTGCAGTGCGAAGAGAGCCTCCAGTAAGTGCATTTTCAGGTTAAGGCTCCTAACATCAAGTAGCATGACCTTCAATTTGCTTGACAGATCTTTTATGTTTGAAGATTAGTCTTTGGGACATTGTCTAAAAAAGGCACAATGGGGGAGGCAAGAGCCTTGGCCAGATAACATGAGTACGTACATATCTGTCAGGTCTTACTTCTAGGAAACATTTATTTATTTGACATTTGTTGAGTGGGTTAGTCCATCTCAGCCGTAGCCCTTTTTCAATGGAGACCCAGGGAGAAAAACTCCATATAAACAGACATCATAACAACATAACTACATAAACATAGTACATCTGGTTACCAGGAGTAACAATAAACAAGTTAGAAAAATAGACATTAAGATTCTAAATGATCAGTAAGCCTACTGGTATAATACAAAGCATAAAAATCTAGTAGAGAAATTACATTCCTCATGGTCAGTTCAGCTGAAGACCTGCATAATGTATAACTTATAACACAATGAACTCTATTGGAGTCAATAGAAAGAGATACAGGGTGCTGAACTAGAACTAGTAATAGTGATGCAGAGAAACATAAGTGGATAAAGAGAGTGAAATAGGTATAGAAGAAAGGTGGGAGGCCAAGGGACAGAGGAATAACGTCAATCAGGGGGGTGATTACACTGACATAGCCATGTACTGCTTAGATATATTTTTAAAGCACTTCTGAACTGGTGTTTAGGCTTATTTCGAATGTCGAGTGGAAGTTTATTCCAGTTCTCAGCTGGGGAATAGCTGTAGAGGTTCTTTCCTATTTTGATTTTTGGCCTGTATATAGAAAGGAGATATTGTTTTGAGCTCCAAAGCATTCTAGATGGCAAGTAGGGGAAGATGACAGAGGTAATGCTGGCACAGAAGGGTGGCATGTGCAGTACAGAATGAATTATATGAAGCTGAGAGAGGATAAGGTTGTGGGGAAGCTCTAACCAATTTAGTTTCCTGTGGGCTGAGCAATGATGAGAATGGTAGGGGTGTTCGGCAGCAAATGTGGTCACTTTGTTGTAAGTAGACTCTAGTTTAGACAGCAGTGTGGGCTTGTAAGTCGGAAAGAATTTGAGAGCCATAAAGAAGGGTAGGGAGTAGGTAGGCATGGGATAGGGCAATCTTAGCTTTACTGGCTAAGAAGTTTTTATTCCTATAGAGGAGGCTGAGTTACTGAGAACATGCAGGTCAAATTTTCAGCTGGTCATTAATAATGAACCCAAGTAGTTTGTTGTGAGTTTCCACGGTGTGTTGGTGTATTATTATGGGAAGTGATAGAGAAAGAAAGTTTAAGATGATTCATAGTTTTGGGGATGAAGAGCAAAAGTTTAGACTTCTTTGGATTTAGGATTAGCTGGTTCTTGTTGAGCCAGTTTTCAATAGACAAAAGGGGTTTTGAGTTGTACGAAGAAGAGAGAGGGTATCAGCTATGGTGATGCCTGTGGAGTCATAGGCATATTGTACAAGTGATGACTGTGGAGAGGAAGTAGATAACAGATTGCTGAAAATGTTAAATAGCAGTGGGCCAAGTATTGAACCTTGGGGAACACCCATGTTTATAGGAAGTTCTGGAGAGATAGCAGAAAGACATTTTACAGACTGGAAACGGTTGCTGAGGTAGCTAGAGAGCCAGGAGATAGTAGAGGCAGATAGGTTGAGTTCAGAGAGTTTATGTAAGAGGAAGGGGTGTGAGATGGTGTTGAAAGCTTTAAGAGATCAAGAAAGAGGCAAGAGACCATTTTGTTCTGGTCTCTGGCTAGTGAGATGGTGTTAATGAAGGAAATGAGAGCAGTAGAGGTGCTATGGCCAAGACAAAAGCTGTGTTGAGTGCGGGTGATTAGGTTCTCTTGTATGAGGTATTGTAGGATTTGTCTGTGTACGCATTTTTCCAAGTTTTAGACAGAGGTGATAGAATTGCAATGGGCCTAAAGCTGGAGAGTTCGGTGGAGCTACCACCTTTATGAACGGGCAAGGTGTAGAATTTTTCCATAGAGCAGAGACTTTGGCCTCAATAATGGACCAGTTAATGAGAACAGAGATGGGGAGGGTGATGAAGTTGGCTGCCTTTTAGAGAAAGAGTGGAGGGAGACCATCTGTTGAGGGGAAGCAAGGTTTAAGTTTGAAAAGCAAGGATTTAACACAGTTGGTAGATACAGTTTTTATGGAGAAGGCTGAGGAGGTGTTAGAGGGTTTAGGAGGGTTAGGGGGTGGAGTACTGTCTGTGTTGGATTGAGGATAATTGATTAGTTTGCTGATGGTGTCTATAAAGTACGAGTTAAAGCTAGTCGCAGCTTGAAGAGGTGTGTTTGTAGGGCTAGGTTGGGGACAGGAGAGGTTGCCAGGATGAAGGATTTGGTTGACTGTATGCCAGAATTTCTTTGGGTTATTTTGCAGTGGGGTGACTTATGGAAGGATTCCAAAGCAATGAACAGATACAAGCTTTCCATATTAGCTGACCTATGAGAAGTTCTTCTTTGACAGGGTCTACAAATGGATTAATGCATTCTACTAATAAGAAAAATGTAATTTTTATGTAAGATCCAGTCCACAGGGAAGGCCACATACCAATGAAGCCAAACTGTGATTTAACATTACATTAGCAAACATCTTCTCTGCCCTGACTGGACAAGAGCAAGAACCTTCCTATGAAATCAACAAACAATGAAGATTCAAAAACCTTCCGGTAAAATCAACAAACAATGGAAATTCATTCACCTTTAATGTCAACAAGTAATATATTAGTAAATATCTGCATGACAATTGAGCTCCAACAGCGAAAGATGTCTGGAAAAGGAAATGAGCCACAGGGATCAGTGCCAGAGAATTACTCACCCATCAAGGAGGGTCATTTGTAGATTAACAGATGTGGTGTGAACATATCAGTTTTATCTAACATCGATGTCAATCTTTGATGGATCCTATGGTTAAGGTGAACCAAGCCAATCAACAAATAGAGTAAAAAAAAAGCACAAGACTGAACCAAAACAGAGATCAGAAGTCTGAGTCAGTCCTGGAGTTAAGTTTAGCCAAAAAAAGGCTTCATCCCCAGAGTCATGACTGAAACAATAATGTATGGAGAAAATAAGAGGTGCAATCATGACAGAAAAGAAAAAGGACAAAAAGGGTACATTTGTGACTGCAAATGGTAACTGGCAAGGGAGGAGAACTACACTGGCATATGTTCAAACTTGACCTAAAACTACTGTTATGGAACTTAAGGGAATTTTAGGAGAAATAAGCTTTCAGCAGGGATCATTATTAATGGGTGGGACTGGAACTGTTGTTGTAAAAGTTGGCATGTGTCAGGGGGACCTAGAAGGGAAATGAAACAAGATGGAAGATGGTAGACTTTTTTGAAGAAATATATGGAAACATTATGTAAGGAAGATATGATTTCAGTAACATTAACATATTATACCCCAAGATACAATAATTGGGACAGACTGAACAGAAATTATATTCCACAGCAGCATGTGCATTTTGAAAGTTCTGACAGTCATCCAATAACTACATCAGATTAGGTACCAGGAAAAACAAAGATAAAGATACAGGGCAATGATATAAAATGAGAAATTGGCAATTTCCTACTTATTTGTTAAAATATAAAAAAAAAATTGAATACAAAGGATTAGTACAGAGAAAGTCAACATAGGTAACAAATCTAGGAGACACTCTCTCTCTGTGTCATACCTTCTCTGTAGGATGGATAAAGATGCCTTGTTGAAGTTTCACGTAGTTTATTAAGGTAAGTTGGTAGATGGACTGGGTCACATCTGGGATATCAGACCTGACTTAAATTTTCTGGATTACCTCTTTTTTTATTTTCTAAAATATAGTAATTTAAGGAATGGGTAGTGGGTATGACTTGAGGGATATTAAGGAAGATACAATTTACATCAGAAAGGAGCTGAAGTGGGATAAAATGAAAATGGACTTGAACAGCATGGTACAAATAACAAAAAAAGATAAATTTAAAGTAGTAAAAGGAATTATTTGGAGAGAGGACAAAGATTACAGTACTACAGAATAAGGGGAATCTCATAGAACAAGAGCAACTGCAGTGTGTTAAAGGAAAAAAAGGAATATTCTGACAACAAGCATGAGTATATAAAGGTTACTGTTAAAACTGACTTTTGGTAACAGCTTGACAGTAAAATAACTTTTAGCTCAGTGACTTATACCACAGGAAGTAAAAAGAGTTGCGGCCAGACTTCAGAGTCTGTGATAAGAAAAACAACCAGCCATCCTATAGAGACATAAGGGATACTTTGGAAATGGGATACTTTGGAAATGGTATAAAAATCTGTAAATTGGAGGGAATGGGCAAACAAGGAAAAGGCACAAGTTGAAATATTTACGGAAGTCTTAGTTATGCCAAGGTTACAAGAAGCCAATGTTTAGCCATGATAGGAGGAGATGAAACAGAGTGCTGCATAATTAAAAAAGGGAAGTTTCCAGTAACAGATGATATTCCTGGGGAAGCTAGTGAGTCACAAAGATCGGAAAGGTGTTGCTCAACAATATTTAAAAAAGGGAGGTTATTGCCATCTTGGAAGAAAGCACTGGTAGTATTATACAACTTCAAATACATCCATTTCGGTTTTGAACTGTAATTATTAAGTGTTATTACCTATATTAGCTAAGAGAATGGTAAATAGGTTCATAGGTTCATAGGTTTATACTAGGCTATCTGCCCGAGGGCATTTACAAGCCTAGCCCATAGTTTTGTGGCTTACGCCACCCCTTTAGTATGGGGAACTATACCCATTATTTTGCTGTGCCTCTGTCGAGCAGTGACACTGAGGTAATCCCTGGGATATATCTGCGATCTCCCATCCATTGGTCAAGATTTCTCTTGAATAAGGTCAGCGAGGTGCTCTGCCTCACATATACCGGGATTTTGTTCCACAGCATAGGGAGTCTTTGGGTGATGAAACTATCCCTCCAGCACGTCCTATTAATAGCCGTGTCGAGGTTTAAGTCTCCCGCCCTTGTGGCTATGACGGATCTAGATTTATTGAGGTGAAGCATATTCATCAAATCTGGGCTTGACATGGCCTTGTATGTCAGGCACAGGTCACCTCTGAGCAAGCGGTAAGCGACTGAATAGAGCTGAAGTTCTTTCAGTCGGGCAGCATAGGACAGATTTTTGAGACCCTTTATCCTTTTGGTGAGGAACTTTTGTGGCCTCTCCAGCTGCTGCAAGTGTCGGGTCAGATACATTCCGAATGGGGCATTGTACTCAATCATTGGTCTGATGAGTGATGAGTACAGGGAAACTATGACCTCCCTTGATCTAGATGTGAATCCCTTCATGATAAGGTGGGCAATGTAGAAGGTCTTCCTAACTACTTTAGCTACATGGGTGTCGAATGACAGGCTACTGTCAACCTGGGTCCCCAGGTCCCTAATAACTTCTTCTGTGCTCAGTGGATTGCCACCTATGAGGTAGCTAGGGGTAACCTTGTTTTTCCCGAAGGGTATGACTATGCATTTTTTGGCATTTAACTTTAGGCCATGGCTCTGGCACCAGTTATCCGTTTCTGTGAGACCTTTCTGAAGGATATCTGTGTCAGATGTGTTTTCGACTACGGCACCCAGTTTGCAGTCATCTGCAAACTTTGTCAGCCATAACCCTCCTGTGTCTGCTTGTACTTCGGAGAAGTAGATGCCAAACAAGAGTGGGCCCAGGACTGAGCCCTGTGGGACACCACTTGTGACAGGCTTAGAGTCTGACATGGCGCCAGCAACTCTGACCCTGTGGGTTCTGTCGCTCAGCCAGTTTGCAACCCATCTTGTGATGTACGGGTTAACATTTAAGCTGATGAGCTTTTCAATGATACCAGAGTGGGGTATTGTATCGAAAGCTTTCACCAGATCGAGGTATGCTGTATGGACTGCTTTTCCCTCATCAATGGCTTTGGTGACTGTTTCGAAAAAGTCAACCAAGTTTAAAAGGCATGATCTGCCTTTGACAAAGCCAAACTGGGTTGGATCCAAAGTCTGCAAATTCCCTATGTCGTTGTTTATGAGATCCATTATGATCCTCTCCATGGCTTTGCAGATAAGGCTTGTCAAGCTAATGGGCCGGTAATTTCCTGGGTCGGTGGAGGCACCGCCTTTATGAAGTGGGACCACTGTCGCAGTGCGCCACTCCTGGATGTATCCAGAGGTGAGAGATTAAACAGCTGTCCTAGCTGTGGGTTTAATTCATCGTTGAGTTTGTGGAGCACACAGCCGGGGACGCCATCAGGTCCCATGGATGCTGTGTTTTTTGCTTTGGAGAGAGCAGTTCTCACTTGGGCGTTAGAGATGTTTGGGGGGCTACAATCATTTGGTATAGATATCTCACCTTTTGGCCAGGAGAGGGGGAGAAGTTTGCACTGAACCTGTCAGCCAGTATGTTGGCAATGTCTGTAGGATCAGTAATCTTCACATCATTTTGAACTAGTTCTGAGCATATCTGGGAGTTTCCTCCCAGGTTTCTAACATAGCTGAAGAAGGCCTTATGATTATCTTTTGAGTCTTTAGCTATTTTTCTCTCGAAGTTTGCTTTGGATGATTTTATGAGAGCTCTTAGTTTTTTACTTGTAGTGATCAAAGGTGTCTTACCTTTTAAGGATTTTGCTCTATCTTGTAGTAGCTTCCTCCTTTTGTTGTAGAGTTTGTTTATGGCTGGGGTCCACCAGACTGGACGCTTACCTTTGGTACAAAGAGTCTTTGTTTTGCTTGGGATTGCCTTATCCATGCAGTCCTGTAGGTGCTGGTAGAAGGCATTTGTAAGTGATTCAGCGGCTTGGGTACTGTTTTCCCGCTCGGGAGCCTTAAAGGAGACCACACTAGTCTTTAGAAGTGTGAAGTCGGCTTTCGAGTAGTTCTTTACTGTGGTCTTTTTTATTTCAGGTGGGGTGGGATGAGGACCTCCAGCGAGATTAGTTTGTGATCTGATCTCACCAGTGAGGGGTATACTTCCAGTGTTGAACATTGTGCTCCCATGTTCGTGATGATGAGATCAAGTATGTTTTCTCCTCTTGTGGGGATGGTGACCAGTTGTTCCATGGCGTTTGAGTTTATGAATTCCAGGAACTTTTGGGCTAGGGTATTTGGGCTTGAGTAGTGTTCCCAGTCTATATTAGGGTAGTTGAAGTCACCTAGTATGATGGTGTTTGGAGATACATTTATCCCCTCCAGTGTTTTCAGGAAAGCCATGTGAGGTTCCTGAGTTTGTGAGGTTGGCCTGTAACATGCTACAATTTGCAGAGCAGTCTTGCCTATGGTTAATTGCACCTGGATGGTCTCCGATGCATCGTGCGTTGCCACCAATCTTGAGGTGTGGGTGTCCTTGATGAATATGGATACCCCCCCCTCCTTTCTTGGTATTGTCCGGATTTTGGGGCCGGAACGCATGGTATGAGGTAAAACCTGATAGTGCTGGGGTGCTCTCAGGAGCCTTGAACCAGGTTTCTGTCACAGCACAGACATCGATGTTCTCCATCCTGAGAAGGGCCTCGAGTGCGTGCATTTTGAGATTGAGACTTCTGGCATTGAGCAGCATTACCCTTAGCTTTTTTCCATTTTTGTGTTCTAGGGTGGTAGGTTTAGAATTTGAGCCTTGCCTAAAAAGGCACTATGGGGTGGCAAGAGCCTTTGCCAATATCCGAATCCCAGGGGTGACAGGTGCAAGCCGTCCCTTGCGAAGCAGCGTGGCTTGTCCAGCATGTCATCCCAGGCAGACAGACATTGGATCCCCTTTGAATGACACCAGAGTTTAAGCCAATTGTTAAAGCTGATCATCTTATCTCTGTATTGTGGCATCATTCTTGGTGAAGGTAGGATACTGCTCAAGGTCAGGGTCATACCTGCCTGGGCTACATAATCAGAGAGCTCCTCAATGTCTCTTTTCATGTAGTCCAAGGAGGTATGTCTCAGGTCGTTTACACCAGCGTGGACAATGACTGAGTTGTATTTGTACCTGCTGTTGAGAGACCTGAGTGCTTGCGTTATGTGGCGGATTCTAGCGCCCGACAGGCAACTTACTGTGACCCTCTCATTACTCAGTCTGGTGAGCGGGACGTCAGTGTGTCTGACTATGGAGTCACCAATGACTAGTGTGTCTGGCATTGTGTTTGGCCTTAAGGGCTGTGACTGCTTGACACTGACTGTGAGGTCTATGTGTTGCAGGTGTTGTGTTCTGAGGTGGTAGTTGTTTGGGTGTCTGCTTTGGTGGCCTCGGCTGTTTTGGTAGATTTTTGCTCAGAGCCTCCGAGTATGTCTTTGTGTGTTTATGTGTATGATTTGAGGTTGTGATGGTACTATGTGAGACTGGGTCTATAGTGTGTGTGGTAACCTTCTCCTCGTCTGGTCTTGCCAGTCCTATGTTGAGAGAGCTCAGCCTCCAGTTTGGCCGTATAGTTGCATCTCTCGCATGTATTTGTGTTTTGTGGGAGGAGGAGAGGGTTGTCTGTGTACATGAGGCAATTGTAACATTGCCTCAATATTCCCAGGTTCACCAGCTGAGCAGGAGAGGACACTAGTAACTGATCCCTCGACATGCTAGAAGGAATAGACAAAAAAACTTTAAAAGAGATTCCGGGGTATGTGGGTGTCCGAGAAATGGGGTTCGCCTTTTGGGGTACTATCTATAACAAGAGTGCTGTATCAAGGTGATAAGTACTATAGGAGCAAGTGCTAGGTTTAACAGATAAAGAATAGTCTACTCGGAGTCAGGTAGGGATGATCTTTTTAGTTATAGGGTATGCAGATTAGATCAGTAGTACAGTTCGAGGAAGGTAGTTTTAAGGGAAAATTTGAAGAGTGGACTTTAGGTAGCCCTAATAGTTTAAATCTGCTTAACCGGCGCTGCCCTAGTGTGCAACGGTAGCAGCTCCGCGCTAAACGGCGCAAACGCGTTTAGCGTTTTTTATATCAGGGGGCTGAAAGAAGCTAGGAACTGGCCCAAAACGACCAACAGACTACAAGTTACTGGCTGAAACCTCACAAAACTGGACCAACAGGCAGCTCAATGCTTCCCACTCCCACTGGTAAGCAAGGGAACTTCCTCTCTTCCAAATTAGGCAAAGAATCAGTAACAGGAACTGCAAACAAAGTCCAGGGATCAGCAAGCTCTGAAACTGGACTAATCTAGCTCAGTAAGGCGGGAAAACAAGAGATTTTTTTTTTTCCAGAAAACAAGCAGAAACGGATACAGTAAACACTTATAAATGCTATAAATCTGCTATCACAGCCTACACAAACAATTTGCAACAATTACAGATTTTAAAAGTAAGAAACTGAGAAATCAAGTGCAAAAACAGAATAAATGCAGAAAAACAATAACAATGTATCAGCAAGCAGGCGAAATACAGTTGCTAGATAAATAGAAGTGGAAAGCCACAAAAAATATACTTAAATCAGGTAAAGTCGAGAAATGTTACCAGTATTGATATGTATGGATCAAAATGGATTTGTGCAGGGAGGAAACTCACTTAATGAAATTACTGACTATCCAGAATGAATCTCAGTGCAAGAAAACACTGTTGTTACTGGTGAGTCCTGATAAACAGAAATCATTCGATACGGGTCAGTTGGGATTTTTTTTTTTTGAATAAGGATACACAGACAGAGTCAAGGTGGGAGGGTCCATGGTAGACTAGAGAATACTTGGAAGATTGCACAGAAGGAAAAATATTTTCTGCACTTGATCTTGGCAGGAAAAGCAAATTAACAGCAGGCAGACCTCCACTGACTAAAGATTTCCTGAGATGCAGTCCGGTTCAGGGACCACTGGAGGCCATGAGGTAGGAGGACAGAGCTGCTCAGTCTATCTGCTGGTTAGTCTGGAGTTCCCTAAAATGTGCACTGCTATGAGAAGACAACCAGAATCTAGAGCCCACTGCAACATTCTTATGGCTTCTCAACAAAGGAGGTAAGACTTGGTCCCTCCCACTTCATTTTTTGATGCAACAACCACTGACATATTGTCCGATTGTACAGCTATCACTCTAATAGCTAAGAGGTCCAGAAAATCAAACACCAGGAGGACTGCTCTCATCTCCAGGACATTTAGGTGAAGATTGGCTTCTGAAGTATTCAATTTACCTTGAACGTTCTCTAGCTCATAATACTCCCACCCCGCCAAATGGTAATGTCTGTGGTCATTGCTACTCCTGGAGAGGGAGAACAAAAGGTTTGCCCATCAGTAAAAAAAGGTGAGTTCTGCATAATTGAGTTATGTACACTGTGGCTGTCACAAATGAGCTACCATCACTCCCCTTCTCTTGGTGAATACTCGGTGGGAAGACCAAAGTGCAAGGCTCTGAACTGGTAGCTATTGACTCCTATTGGAAAATGCAAAATTTTCCTGGACTCCTTCATTATCTTTATATGGGTTAGGCAGCCAGAAGGTTTATACAGCACATCCAGTTGTTTGCTTTGAGGAAGGGCAAAATCACGGACATTGTAATCATTCTGAACAGGTATCTGATAAATTTCGGCTGCTGAGATTTAGAATTGGCCTGAGGTCTCTTTCTTTGAAATAATAAAAATCATGGGCAATTCTCTGACACTCTCGAATCTGGTACTCTCAAATCTGGTGAGGACCTCCTGAATGGCTCTTTTTTGATCAAGGGAGGAAACTTCCCATAAAGCCACTGACTTCTGTCAGGGAAACATGTCGAATAATCAGGGATTCTGTGGAAACTTTTTTAAAAAAATGGTATGGAATAGCCCTTTGGTATGATATCTCACACTGATTTGTCCTGAGTGGCATCCATAACATGGTCAGGTGACAAGACCATCATCCCCAGACTACAGGAGTGCTGGATTGTACTTACTTGAAAGGTTTACCTGTACTCCTGATTCTTTGAGCTTCTTCAAATTCTGTGTCTGTGTATGCAGAAGGGGGCAATCTCTGCCACAGCTACCTCTATCGGAGGAGTCAAAGGGTCGATACGGTTTCTCCAACCATAAGGATTTGGAACCCTTCTGTATCCTCTTACAAGGTCTTTGAGGGTTCTCAAAGCAGACTCCCACAGCAGACAGCATTTTCCCCATCCTGCTCACACCTCATGATTTTTTCTTTCACTGCTGGTCCAAAGAGGGAGAACATGTTGAGGGGCATTGCTAAAGGATACCTTAAAATTGTCTGTAAAGTCAAGCAGATGGAGCCAGACAAGGTGTATCATAGTCAGGCATGTGCCTGCAACCCTAAATGCCTTCTCGGCTGCATTACTGAATAGCCAGATGGAAAAATGTGTGCAATTAAAAATTATGCGCTCAGTGGTCTGCAGTTGTTCTACAGACTCCAAAGTCATGGGCTGTACCAAATTATCTATAACCTGTTTTGCTAAGTTCCTTTAGAACTGGTTCACATGGGTTATTATTTAATAACCTCAGGGCAAATGTACCCAAGGCAGAGACATTTTCCCATTCTATGATCCTGGACTCTTTATTGGTGGATGTACAGCAGTGGGTTTATCCATGAGCTCTCTTTTAGAAGCTGCTGCAACAATCACTGGGTCCACCAGAAGATATTTGGATCAGCACTTCCTATCCTTAGATGGACATGGCGCTTTATCTGTTCATGTCATACCTTCTTGGAGACAAACTTTATGACAATCTGTAGGAGGGGCCACCCAAGAGGTACAAGGGGCAGACCATATGCCCTGAAGAGCACTTCCTCATCCTGAGAAAATGGGTCCAATGGCCAGGATCCACTCTGTTTCAATTCAAAGATTTCACAAACGTGATATCTTCTAGAGGGGGGAACAGGGAAGAGAAATCTTCTCTTTTATCCAAGTCAAAGGGATTCAAAGTGTTTCCTTACACACGCACAGAGACAGACACACAGAGATGGACACTTTCTGGGAACATCTAGCTGCGACAGACCAGAGTCCATGGAAGAGATGCTTTGCAGTGCCTGCGTATCTCCAAAGGATTGTTCTGCTCTATCCCTTGGAACCTTGAGGGACACCTAGGGGTGCAGCCAGTGCCAATGGAATTCCTGCTGCCCTCGGGGGTGGGGTGGTAGGAGGGATAATGATCCTCTGCATTGACTTGATGTGAGACCAGAATTCATCTGCAATGAAGATCCCATCAATGGGACAGACTCCTCTATGCTGAAACAGAGGTGGGTGGTGCCAAAGACTGGAGACCTGATGCAGAGAAAAAAAGATGCCCTCAAAGCAGGAAATAGTACCAGAGGGTCAAACATGGAGTCCCAACACAGAAAATGATTGCACATGAGCTGAAGCCACCAACGAGACTATCAATGGGGAAGAAGCTAACTGGGGTTAGGTTTTCAGCTAAATCTGCTACAGTACTAGAGAATGAGATGATGCCCCACTTTATCAGCATCTTAAGAAAAGCCCTCATCATAGATGCCCAATCCACTTCCAGGAAACTCCAGAGTGATATGACAGATTTTAGGAGGAAGTAGGAGGTCTTGAATAAGAAAATAGGACAATCCCCCCCCCCCAGGGGGTGTCAATTCAGACTTGACAGGAGACTTGTCCCACACTACATTTCCAATTGAGGAAGTTTGGTCCCTATTCTTGCACTTTCTACCCTCCTTATCCCTTCTCTTTTCTTGCCTCTGACTGATCAGAAGTAGCAAGGCAGCTAATAAGTTTGGGTCTCCTGTCACCTTACAAACTGAACAGTCTATGTTGGGGTGTTCAGATCCCAAAACACATCCTATATCCACAATTAGAACACCTCTTGCAGGTTTCAGCCATGGTAAAATTACTAGCCTCACTTGACTTAAGTACAACAGTCAAAAACATGTTTGCTGAGAAATATATGTCTATGAATACAAAGAAAGAACCAAAGTGTTTTCGAATTACTAAGCAAATTTTTTTTTTTTTTATTTGGCATTTGTTGACCAGGAAAGTCAGACTGAGTCAGGAACCCATTTTCAGTGGAGGCCTGGGGAGGAAAGCTCCACAAGCTACTAACATTTGACAATGTTTGTTTGCGTCTTTCGGCTTTTCCTGGTTAGGGGTCGCCACAGCGGAACTCCGGTCCGCTAATGATTGGCAGTAGATTTTTACGTACTGGCTTGCCGGGCCTAACACACAACCTTCAACGAAGGAACGCCCATTCACACATGTCGCTACACAGAAGACGCTTTGAGAATCTAACGGACAACGTCCAACTGAGGCAACAACGCTACCACAGCACCACCACATTTGACAATATATAATTAAAAAAAAATGACGAAGAACAGGTAAAGTGGTCATATCATTTACATACAGGTACTTAGCTTAGAAAGTTACAATATAGCCTGTTTGATATAAATGCAGTTAAGTTTCAATTTATGTAATTAGGCAGCCATGAAATACAGAGTAGTAGTTTTAATGGGTCTATATTACGAGAACGAAAACCCGACTGAGCGAAGGCCAGTTGAGCGACAGAGCGAAAACTGCTAATATCGGACCAGATAAACTAAACCGGTAAAACACGTAAACTCTCACCAACTGTTTTATGCAGGGGGCAAGCCCCCCTGCACCCCCCCCCCTACTTAAATATACCAACTCCGAGATCACACTACATCGAAGTAAAGGGATGAATTCCCTATGGCGATCTCCATTCATTCTTGCGATATTAGCTGTTTTCGCTCTTTGTGTCACTCAACTGGGATTAGCTCAGTCGGGTTTTCGTTCTCCTAATATAGACCTGTTTTATTCAGTTAGACTATCTAATTCGAAAATGTTGGTAGGTTAATGGCAAGCATTATAAAGAAAGTTAGTCTAAGGACGTTTACAGGGGTATTTAGGTAGACTACATGTAGACTTTTGTAAAGTGAAATAAGAGCGTAGAGGTTAGCTTAGATGTACATTAGTAAATACTAGGAGTTAGAGAAAAGGGGGAGCTAAATATTTGTGGGTAGACTCAGTAAATTGGGCAGCTGTGATTTTTAGAGGAGAGAAGAGGGAAAAAATTTGATGGTAGGGTAAAGTAGGACAGAAGGGAAAGAGTGAGGAAGAAAGGAGGGGTAGGAGGAAAGTATAGAAGAGGAAAATGAAAATGTGTAAGTTTAGGGAGTGGAAGGTGGGGTGGGGGGAGGATAGGTAGATTGGAACAGAGTTTCTAGGTCTTTTTGGAACAGGGGCAGAGGCTTGCATCTTGGAGGTGTTTTTTTTTAGCGCAGGTTTAACATTTTTGTGATTTGCTATAGCTCTGATTTCTGCTGGTAAGGCATTCCAGAGCTTAGCTACTGTGTAGGAATATAGACACTGTCCAGCTTTTTTCTTTGGCCTATGTAGGGTTACTAGTTTGTCTTTATATCAGATGTCCCTTGTAAATAAGTAGGTATGGAGGAGTGAGTTAAGTGATGGGCAAATATTGGGTTGATATATTACTGTGCGTGTCATATTAAGTTGTTGGTGGTCTAGGTGGTGTGGTCGCTTAAAATCAGTTGAGGCTACTAAGAACTGTACAGTGGTGTCTGTCATGGGGTGCATTTATAGCAAATTCAGCAATCTTATAACGAGACTAATTTGTTTTTTTAGGGTAATCTGAATGTTTGTCAAAACTGGAGCAGCATAAAGGAGAGAGGTGAGCAGGCAAGTAGTAGCCAGGGTGGTTTTTGTGGTGGAGTTCAAGAAGTTTTTATGCCATTATAGCACTCCTAGTTTACAAGAAGTTTTTTTACTACATTTTGTATATGAAAATCAAAGGAAAGCTAATCATCTATGGTTACACCTAGTAGTTTGGTTTGGGAGACTACTTCTAGTTGAGTTTTGTTCAGAGAAAAAAAATTTAAATTCATTTGAAAGATTTTTGGGTGTGAAGAGAAGGAGTTAAGCTTTATTTGGGTTCACATTGTTTAGCCAGGTCCCTATGAAAGTGAAAGAGGTTTGGGTTAGTTGCTGGAGGTGTTTTATGTTACTGGAAGAGATGATGGTTGACCCGTCAGCATATTGTATAAGGGAACTTTGGTGGGAGGATAAGTGAAAGTTGTTAACAAAGACATTAAAGAGTAATGGTCTGAGTATGGACCCTCTGAGGGACTCCAGTGTTGTTAGGCCGAAAGTTAGAGGGGGTTCTGTGCTATTTTACACACTGCTGTCTGTCTGTTCGGTAACTGTTTAACCACAGGTGGGTAGAAGGGGAAAGACTGAAGGTAGAGAGTTGTAGTAATTCTGGGTGGGAAAAGTGTTGAAGGCCATGGATAGATGAAGAAATACTATGGATCATCCCTGGCTTTGTTGACAGTATCTCTAAAGGAGAGTAAATGCAGTAGTTGTACTATGTGAAGTAGTGACGACATGCTGGGTGGGGGTGAGTAGATTATTTTGTTGGATGCGATTAAGTAGCTGTTTATGTATGCATTTTTCGAACAGTTTGGAGAAGGAAGACAATATAGCAATGGGGTGATATTTGGAGATGTTTAAGCACTTAATGCCTTTGTGCAGGGGGGTTATTATGGATTTTTTTCCAGAGGGAGGGGATGCAGGATTCTGAGATGATCAGTTGAAGACTACACTACAGGATAAGCTATAGCATCAGCGGCTATTTTTAAGTACTATGGTGGGAGGTTATCAGCAGATTGAGAACAAGGTTTTAGTTTGAGGAGTAACCTGTGTATAACTTGAGTGGTTACAGGTTGAAGAGTAAGGAGGGAAAGGTGTTGGTGAGTTGCTGATGTGACTTGTGGGCAATGGGAAGGTGAGGAGGGGTGCTGTGTTTTTGTTTGGGTAGGGCTGGGCTTGTGTAGAGGATGAGGTTTGAGGGATGGTTGAAGGGATTGAGTATGCTCTCTATGAAATGCGTGTTGAAAGCTTCTGCTATTTGGGAAGGAGTTTCATCATTGGCAGGGGATGGGTTATCTTTGGTCCTGGGGGTGAGGAGCTGAGAGATGGTATGCCAACTTTTTTTGGGTTACTTTTGTGGGAGGTGAACTGTTGGGAGAAAGACAGCTTCTTATGTTTACATTCTTTTGCTTGGTTGCCTACCTGTTTATAATTCTGAAGCACATCATCATGGACCAAATTAAAAAAAGATGTAGGGAATCTCCAAACTCTAGATCCCACACAATTTGGTTTTGTTAAGGGTAGATCATGCCTGCTCAACCTGGATGACTTCTTTGAGGCAGTCACCAGAACTGTGGATGAGGATAATGCAGTTCACACAGCCTAACTCGACCTGGCCAAGGCCTTTGACACCATACCTTACTCGGGAATTATTAAACTCGCCAAACTAGGCATCAACCCCTACATCATTACGTGGGTTGCAAATTGGCTCAGAGATAAAACCCACAGCATGAAAGTAGCAGATTCCAAGTCAGACTGCTGATCAGTCATGAGTGAGTCCCACAGGGATCAGTCCTTGGTCCTCTCCTGTTTGGCATCTACTTATCAGAAGTCCAGGCCAACACGGAGGGACTGTGGCTGACCAAGTTCGCGGAGGACTGCAAGCTGGGAACCATTATTAACTCCCCAAGTGATGCAGACATCCTACAGAAAGGTCTCAGAGACAAATGACTGGTGTTGTATCGCAAGAAAAACAATCCGCAGTTGCAAAACAATCAAGGTAAGTGGTTGTACCAGTAAGCTAAATGAAGAGAAAGAGAAAAGAGAAGACCAGAATTAAATTAAGAGGAAGAGGAAAAGAAAGAAGGGAAGAACCAACAGAGATGGAGAATATATTTAGAAAAAAAAATAGGGAGTTTTGCTAAGAGTAGGTATGAGGTTAGGTTAGGCAGGGTAGAGGATGGATTGTTAGGGTATGCCTAAGGGGAATCCAGAAAAGAAGGTAGCAGTGGTATACAGACTACAGGAAACATGGTAGGGAGACCAGGCTTTAAAGAAAGTGAAGAGAAGGTCAGAGAGAAGTGGACAGTGCAGAGGTGGGTAGTGTATATATTAAATTAAGTCTACATAAGGTGAAAGTGTTTACTTAGCATGCCGGCTTAATAGACAAACTAGCTGGGGGGTTAGGAAGGAAAGAGCAGAATGTATCGGTAGTGCATGTTAGTGAGTTCTGGTGGTGAGCAGGGAGCTGTTGGAGGACTACAAAGATTTCAGTTAGGAAATAAAATGAAAAACATACACTAATTGCTGAAACAGATGGGCTGAAAACCCTACAATCCAGAAGCTGTTCAAGCATGGTGGGTGCAATACATGCAATAGTTCCCAAGATCTTAGAGATGCAGCATAATACTATGTATAGGGTAGATGCCCACACTATATGCAAGGAGCTTGTACTGGTTTGTTTCACATTTATGTACAATCAAGGAACGAAATTCCCAAAACGGCAACGCTACCACCACCAGAGACACTATAGAGGGGTCTCAAGGATCGAGGGAGAGAAAAAAAAAACACTAAGGCAGATGAAATGACACCAGGAAGTTGCCTTAGCACTCAAAAGATGAGACACTAAATTAAGAAGATAGATCACAAAAATTATTTTCGTATAGTGACTTAATTTTAATAAATCTATATAGAAGCCAATTATACAAAAAACTTCCCTCAGAAGAACTTTAAGCAGAACACTTGGCTGTTGTGATGGACATTATATTTCTTCTATGACAGCTAATGAGATCTTTAGGGGAAGGTTCACCAGGAATTACAGGTAAAGATTGCAGGAGCTCAAGGCGCTACAGCACTAACAAATGGCTGGATCAGACTTGAGAGGCTCGGTACCCAGAAGTCTTAGTCTGATCAGATGCACTGATTAAATAGGATCTATACAGATGCAACACAATACTGTGTATAGGGGAGATGCCAAGGCTGTACGCAAGGAGCTTGTACTGGCTTGTTTCCCTGGGCCTCCGCTGAAAAAGGACTTGTGTCCAGTTGGAATTTCCCAGTAAACAAATGTAAATAAATAAAATAGGTCTCTCAAACAGCAACAAAATCCAGAAGGTTTAGGATTTTTACAATGAAATATTTGCAAAGGTATTTTACACCCCAAGTAAACAAAAGTTTCCGCAGAGTCAGTAAATGCTGGAGATGCAATGGGAAACAGAGGAAACGGGGGAAATGTTTTGGGAATGTAAAGGGTTGAGAGATAAACATTTCTGTGAAAGCACTGTGTAAGGAAATGTTAAAGAACAAACAGTTTTATAGGCAAATACTAGGCTAGCCGCCCTTGAGGGCCATTTTAAGGCTTGCCAATTTCTATTTTTGTAGAGAAATTAATTTATCCCATTTGGTTAGAGATTGACCTTACCAGTTCCCATGGTAAACAATTCTACATTATCCCTAAGGAGAATAATTGGGATCATACCTTAGATAATTTGATGGGAAACCTGCATGGAATAAAGTAGTAGTAGCACATGATAAAAATGATAATGAAAATATAATAAAATTTGTTCTTAAAACTGTAATTAGTAATCCACAGTTAAATGGCACTAAGGAAATTATTCATTTGAGATGGGCTATAGAATCAGAATTAACTTAAGGCCTTTCTAAGTTTAATTCTATTGGTGGGCAAAAAAGGGAAATTAGCAGAAAATGGAAATCGATATCTAACCCAAATGTAATGGAAGTACTGAATATAGTAAAGGTGATAAAAGAAGTCTAAGATGGGATCCTTCTGTACGGGAAGGAGAAAATTTCATATAAATGAAACTACTGGGAACAATAAACAATGCATGCAGAACAATGTTCAGAAGATTGGTTTAAGGGAGGAAAGGAATCCTGGAATGATGGAGTGAATAAAAAATTCCTGAAAAGTAAATATGTACAGCGAATGATGAAAATGGAAACAATTACTTTTTTTTTTTTAAATGAAGAATTAACCATGCTGTAACTGAAAAGTGAATGATTTAAAAAAAAACTTTTAAAAAAGAAAATGTAACCAAGTGCTTCATAAAACTTGCTCAAAATGGACAATTCAAGTTCACAAATTTCCATAACACATAAACTTGTGGAAGTGTAGTAAAAAAAACAAAAGCAGAAACAGCTCATCCAAAAATAAGAGCATTTTTCACTAGGGCAAGCATTTCTGTAGCCCCAGCCCTCCCCCCCCACTTTCTTAGTCTCACTTCTAAACTGATGCATCACAGAGCAAAGACCACAAATAAAATGGAAAGAAACTTGCCTCACTATCTCTGAAATGCTGCAAGTTCTGGGGCCTTAGAAAGGTGTACACTTCAAATAAAAACAAATCACTTCTGTATGAAACCAGCCAACAAAACATGAGCAAATACCACCTTGTACAATTATGCCTGTGCCACTGTGATACAACCTGATATCACACAACTTATAGTAAGTAAAAGAGAAGTATGTCAGTTTTCATGGTGTCAATGACTGCGATGTCTTTTAGAGCAGACAGTGAAGGGAACCTCTTCCTGACAGAAGCAAACTGAACAAGGCAAAGAGCAGCAGTGAGAGCACCTCAATGGGAAAATCTGTCAATCCACCATGTGGAGTTTGGAAAATGCGAACTACTACTTCTATAAAGACAAGGAAATGGACAACAAACTACTCGGGGACTGAAGAGATCTTCCATCTCCTTCAGGTTCTGCACTGAAAGAAATCAGGCAAATAATGGACTGATTAAGTGAGACTCAGAACCAACTTCCTAAGGTGAATTTAGAAATTATATTGGACACCAGCAAGGAGAAGATCTGCCTACTTGCAGACTTGAAGTTTCAATATTCTTGCTACAGAAATCTGTACACCGCTCAGACCACAAGGAAGAAAGATTGCCACAGAAAAGCTCATGTTACTGCCAGAAACAGTTTGTAAAAGTAATCAATTTTGCTCAACTGCCATACGTACAGTACGGTCAAATAACTGCTGTCACCAGCATTACAACCAGCAGATCTGGCCAAAAAAAGGAATACTGCGTAATACAACTAATTGTCAATGAAGGTTAAAACAAAATAAGTTTAATCTAAGCGCTTTCATCCCTCCACATGTATCGGGACTTCAAAGATAAAATACATCACATCACTTCCTATTATACACTTCACCCAGTGATGCATGCCTCCTCTTAAAGGTATACTCAATACATAACGTACAAAGCATGCAGTAATAGAATTTAATCTAGAAATATCTACCTTTCCATTAACAAAATAACATATGAAATACATATGAAAAATACATTAATGTATACATTTAATGTCAACCACTCAAGTTCAAAACCTTATCTTAAAACTGTGCAAAAAAACACTGAATAAATAGACTTAAAAATAATTTAAATAAAAGTGGATTTAAGCTTTAAATTGGGCATGATGGAAACTCTCATTGATTCCATGCTAACTAGCAGCATTTAACTTGATCTGCCAAGAAAGTTCTTTGACTTCCAACCAAATTTTCCTTGGTCCTCCCCTGAAATCTTCTGACCATTTCTAACTGAAAAAACTATGACTGTCATACAAATTAATGCATTTCTACAAGGCATTAGTTTGAACCTGTTTCTCGAATGCATAAAGATGTTCATACATGTGGTATTTGAAAGCCTTTTCAGTTTTCCCAAAATAAAAGGTATAACATTCCTGACAAATTGCTACATATACCAAGCCCTTTGTCAAGTAATGTAATGTCTTATTCTCACTTCACCCACATCTGTGATGTTCACCTCAATTCCTTCCTGTATATAAGGGCCATAAGAACACCTTTTACATTTAAACATTCCCATTTTTTTTTGGGGGGGGGTTATTAGGACAAGTGTCCATGGCTCTCCATAGCCTTTCTATATAGTTCTTAATACACTCAATCTTTTATGTATATAATACAAGGATCGCTTCCTGAAACCTCAGCGTTAATCAACCCTATTTCAAAACCTTTCCAGTTTGTTTAATTTGTGAATTACTATCAACATCCCCATTGTGAGTATAAGACTCTTAGTGTAGTTGAAATTTGACACCTTATTGCTGGTATTAATTGAAACTTCTGCATTGCCTAATAATGGGGAAATAATCCTGCAACTCTTTTCCTTTTTATTTCCTCAAAAGTGTTAGAAAATCAACTGGATAACCTCTTATTAACATTCCTCTTAATTTGTCAATTTCTTCACAAAATAAATCTGAGTTGGGATATCATATGGCACAATCTTGCCAACTGCCCCTTAACTAAAGGTTCCTATTACCTGACTGCATGTTTAGGTTAGTGAATACCTAAACGTCGATCTGGTAATAGCGAAAGCAAAAAAAACGCGAACACAGGGAAAGAATTCCCTTGGCCATTAAGCGGATTGTGCCCCTTGCCCTACTGTACAGCGATCTTGAGTTGGTATATTTAGCTAAGGGGGTGTGGAGGACACATCCCCCCCACAATGGGGGGGTGAAGCACCCCACTTCATTTCTGTCTAGCTTTTTTTTTTTTGCGGCCAAGGGAATTCATTCCTTAAATTAAATCTGCTGTTCACTGTTTTAATTTTTTGATATTACCATATCAACGTTTAGGTATTCGCTAACCTAAACTTTCGATCAGGTAATACAGACACTTAACTAAGGCTCTGTTTCGATGGTGGGGATGGCAACTATTAAAATGAAAGAGACTGAATATGTTGATTTTTGATCAATATTAGAAATAAATTTCCTTCTGACCCTGTCCTTAGTGATCTCAATGTCTAAATAATGCATAAAATCAGCTTAATACTCCAGTGTAAACTTTAAAAATCTGTAATATCCTTCCAGAATACTACCATGTCATCTAGGTAATGGCCATTGAGCGAACTGAGGTAGCCATCAAAGATGTGGGTGCAGTGAAAAGAAGATATTACATTAATTGCCAAATAAATGGCTTGATAGATATATATATATATATATATATATATATATATCTATCAAGCCATCAGGAATATTGAATTACATATGGAAAACTGAAAGGGCTTTGAAAGACTGTATGCGTGAACATTTTTATGTGATCAAACAAATGCCTTGTGGAAACATATTCGTTTGTATGATGATTTTTCTGGGTTAGAAACAGTCTGAGAAGATTTCGTCGGACCATGGGAAATTTGGTTATAAGTTAGGGATCCTTTTGGCAGATCAAGTTAAATGGTGCTGATTCACACGGACTCAACGACATCATGCCCATTTTAAAGCTTAGATCTTCCTTTATTTAAAATGTTATCTTTAATTTAGTCAGTGTCTTATTGCACAGTTTTAAGATGAGGTTTTGGACTTGAGTGTTTAAAATTAAATGTATATATTGAGGTATTTTTACAGTTATTTGTATTATACAGTATTCCTTTTCTTGGCAAGATCTGCTGTAATGTTGGTTGCAGCTGTTATTTGACCATGGTGTATGTTCCTTGGTTAAGCAGAGTTGTTTAATTTTATAAATGGTTTCTGGCAGTAAAGTGAGCCCTTGTGAAGTGGTGGTATATACAGGCTGGGTTTTTCTGTTGCAATATTTCTTCAAGGTCGAGTTTTGGTTGTTTCATTTTTTTGGGCTCCTGCTTCTTGCTACAGAGGCAAGACTAATAGGAAAAGAACAGGCCAAGGATGATCAACAACAGACTTTACAAACAAAAAAGCAAAGCCACAAAGTAATAAAAATACCAAGAAATGACAGTGTGGAAGAAAGCTATCCAACAATAGCAGGAGCAATGAGTCTCACAGAATTTACAGTTGCATTTAGATACGATACCAATACATGCAACTCACATGAATTGCAGAAGTCAGTTCTGTGTACACCGCAGGTACTGCAAAGAGCACTTTTGACTAAAATCAAAGACCGAAATAACACTAATTCTGCGAACTTTAATCATTCCCTGGCTTAGGAATGGAATCCATTCCTAGCATGGTATTAGAAACCCAAAAGACCTGGAGAAATAAAACAGAGAAAAGCATGACATGAACTTCTAGTCGAGTGAAAGGAAGGGATTGTTCAAAGGGGACAGAGAAGCAGCACCGTAGATCCGAGGTCTCAGTACTGCTCTCTTTCACAAAGAATAACTGTCATCCCTGAAGGCTGAACGAGCAAGCATCTGAAATATCAAGGACACAGTTAGCTATAGAAATTCTATCAAATGCCCACAGGAAATGGAAAACAAAAGATGTGCCCTCAAGTTTAGAAGAAAATGAGCTAAGAGAAGAGTTGCTTGATTTAATACAGATAAACATATTAAGATCAATGAAAGAAATGGACTGCAGAAGGTCAATAAAGCTCAAAAAGTTAGAAGTTTGATAAAACGGGTCTATATTAAATCATCTAATGCTTAGAAAAGCGAATAATTTATTGACCCCATGTAAGCGAAAGCTTACAAACTCGAACGCTTAGAACAGCGATTTTTTTTTCCCCCCAAGGGGAAAAAAAAAACTCTTTAAAACATGACAAATGCCCCCAAACCCTCCCACTTAAATATACCAACTCCGAGATCGCACTACAGTGACGATAACGGCAAGTAACAGACGCGGCCAAGCGATTTCTTTCCCAGGGAAAGAATTCACTTATATGCCACTTCGTCATTTTGCCTTTTCAAGTTTGACCAAGATGCATTCAAAAGAACGCGTCTTCGGTCATGTAATAGGAACCCAATAAAATAAGAAGTTATGTACCTACCATAACGTTCCATGTTAGTTGTCTTCTCTCGCCTTCTTTCTTGCTGGATGGGTTTGGAGCCGATCCTCGGCTCCGACTCTGCCACTTACTAAAGCTCGAGTGCTAATTTTACCGGCTCGAGGCAACCCTATATCCCATGATGCAAGGCGATGACTACCCAGATCTCGTTTGGTAGCTAAGGAAATTATGCAATACATTCCTCCAACTGGAGAGGAGGAGGAAGAGGTAATAATAGTAATAATGATAATAATAATAATAATAATCCCCCGAAAAAGATCAACCTAATCTAGTGACACTAGAAAGCTGATTAGTTGGAAAAATTGGAATAAGACTCTTAAGGGAAGAGGCACAATCTTCTCGGTCTGACCAGGCTAGGGGGATGGTGGGCGGGACGCAAGAAAGAAGTCGAGAGAAGACAACTAACATGGAAAGTTATGGTAGGTACATAACTTCTTAATGTTAAGTTGTCAATCTCGCCTTCATTCTTGCTGGATGGGACCGCGTCCCTAGCACCTCTATCCTGGGTGGCTCAATGGAACACTCTTGAGAACGGTGGAACCAAAATTCGCTCCTCTGGAGGCCAAGTCTAATTTGTAATGTGAAACAAAGGTATGAGGAGAGGCCCATGTGGCTGCTGCACAAATAGTGTCTATTGGAAGTCTAGCCTGAAAAGCTGTAGATGTAGCTAGAGCTCTGGTAGAATGGGCTTTTGGCCTGGAAATCAACTCTTTACCTCTGAGCGGATAAATGCAAGTAATCACAGAAGACAGCCATCTAGATAGAGTTACCTTGGATACTGGAAGGCCTTTCCTGTTCTTTGCATAGGATAAAAACAGTTGATCAGATTTCCTAAAATGTTTGGTTCTGTCCACATATCTGAGTTGGCGATGAACATCAAGATAACGTAGTTTTTGTTCCGCTCTATTAGAATAATTTGGGAAAAAAACTGGAAGATCAATGGATTGATTTAAGTTAGTCTGCGATGCCACTTTGGGTAAGAAAGACGGATTAGTCCTTAGAGAAACTCTGTCTTTGTGGAAGATTAAGTAGGGAGGACGAATGCAGAGGGCATGAAGCTCAGATACTCTCCTGGCAGAAGTAATGGTGACTAGAAAGAGTCTTCCAAGAAAGAAATTTCAATGAACAGGCAGCCGCAGGTTCGAAAGGGGGAAGAATCAAGGATGTTAAAATTAAATTTAGATCCCACTGTGGTGGGGGGGTCTCTAATCGGAGGTTTAAGTAAAAAAATACCTCTAAGGAATGCCTTGCAAAGTTTATGTGACAATGTTGTGGTCCAACAAGCCTATATGAAAATTTGAAATGGCTGCCAGCTGAACTTTTACTGTGGAGGAAGAAGATCCTGAATGAAAAATCTTGGCTAGGAAGTCCAAGACCGAATGAATCGGAGCAGTAAAGGAGTCTATATTCCTAGCTTTTGCCCAGGAGGAGAAATGTTGCCATTTACTAGTGTAAATCCTTCTGGTGGAAGATTTAAGGGAAACTACTATGATATCCTGGACGGGATTAGAAATCATAGGAAGCCTGGCTAGGGATGGAAGCGGAGCAACCAAGCAGTGAGGTTGAGAGAAGTTATGGATTGGTGCAGCTTCCCCGACTGGTGGGTCAGAAGATCTGGAACCGGGTCCAGATGCCATGGCTGTACCAAAAGAAAACGATGTAGGAACGGAAACCATATCTGTCGAGGCCAATAAGGGGCAATGAGAATCAACTTGGCTCTCAAGGCGGTTGCTTTCTGAATTACTTGTGGTATCAGAGGAAAGGGAGGAAAGGCATAAAGAAGTTCCCGGGGCCAATCTTGGGTTAGAGCGTCTCTGGGGGGATGGCCTGGAAGGGGGAAGAGAGAGAAGTCGGGGCATTTGCTGGTTTGAGGTGTAGCAAAAAGATCGCAGCAATGAAGGCCCCACTTCTGAAAAATCTCTTCAGTCACAGATTGTTTGAGAGACCACTCGTGAGGCATGAGAATAGCTCTGCTCAACCTGTCCGCTATGACGTTGGATTTCCCGGGGATATGCGTTGCTATCAGAAACTGCTGAGAAGAGATTGCCCACTGCCGAAGTCTGAGAGCCTCTCGACACAGTGGATAGGACCTGGTTCCACCCTGCTTGTTGATATACCACACTACGGACATATTGTCCGTTTGGACTGCAATAGTTCCCAGGGGAAGAGAGTCGTTGAGGGCTTGCAACGTTAAAAGCACTGCTCTCATCTCCAGGACATTTATGTGCAAGTGGCATTCGAAAGGTTGCCAAGTGCCATGGACCATCCTGCCCTGATAATGCCCCCCCCCACCCGATCAGGGAGGCGTCTGATGTAACTGTGGCGACCGGGGCGGGAGGAACAAAGGGTCTACCCTGATGGACTTGAGGGGACGATATCCACCAGGTTAGATGCCTTTTGCAAATTGGAGTTATTATGATCCTGTGACGCATGGGAAGTTGTTGAAAGGACCATTGGGCGAACAGCATCCATTGTAGAAGACGCATGTAAAAGCGGGCAAGGGGAAGAAGTGTTATGGCGGCCGCCATAAGACCCAATACTTTCAGAGCAAATCTGGCCTGAATTTTGTTGCTGAGAAGAATCACATGGATGTGATTTTGAATGTCCAAGATCCTTTGGTCTGTTAACTTTGCTGAAAGTTGTACGGCGTCCAATTTGGCGCCTATAAAAGGTAATAGATTGACAAGGCGACAAGGCAGATTTTTCAAAATTTATAGAAATCCCTAGCCCTCTGCAAATGTGAATGGTGTAATCTCTGGCCTGGAGAAGTTGATGCCTGGTGGTGGCAGTGAGGAGCCAGTCGTCTAGATATGGAAACACCTGGAATCCTTGACGTCTCAGGTGAGCCGTAACTGCTGCCATACATTTGGTGAATACTCTGGGGGCTGTAGTGAGTCCAAATGGCAGGGCTCTGAATTGGAAGTGACTGGTCCCCAGCCGAAAGCGGAGAAACCTTCTGGAGCGCCTGTGAATTTTTATGTGATAGTACGCATCCTGAAGGTCTACAGAGCACATCCAATTGTCCTTGCCCAGAAAGGGTAGAATGGACTGAAGCGTGACCATCCGGAATCTTGTTTTCTTTACAAACTTGTTTAGTTTGCAGAGATCTAATATTGGTCTCCAGTCCCCTGTCTTTTTTGGTACTAAAAAGAACCTTGAGTAGATACCGGATCCTATTTGGTCTGCTGGGACTGGCTGGATGGCTCTTTTTGCTAGCAGTTTTGAAATCTCTGGTACTGCTAGTTCCCATAGACCAGGTGGAATGTCTGGAAGAGTTCCCTTTTGCTGAACTGGGGTTTGAATAAAGGGAATTTTGTAACCCTCGGATATGATCGACTGTACCCATTTGTCTTGAGAAAGGGAAAGCCAGGCTTTTGGGTACAGCGATAATCTTCCCCCAACTGCCTCCGAAGGTGGACAATCGGGCAACATCTCAGGGATGCTGGAAGGGTTTGTCAGAGAGAGGCTCCCTGCTACCCTGATTCTGCGGACCCCCTCTTCCCCTAGGGCGGCATCTGTTGTTGTTACCCCCTCTGCCTTGGGGGGTAAACTGACCTCATGCGTCAGGCGTGACTCCTTGAGATTTGCGGAACCACATTTTCCCTCCCTTCTGACCTTTTGGGTAACGTCTTGAAGGGGTGGAGAAACGGACTCCTACAGCAGAAAGAGTCTTGCCATCTTGTTCGCATCTAGTCAAGGTGTCTTTCACTTGAGGTCCGAACAAAGTAGAGTCATCAAAGGGAGAGTTTGTGAAGGACGCCTTGAAGGGATCTGCAAAATTACAAAGCCGCATCCAGGATTGACGCTTTAAAGCCACTCCTGAGCCTGCGGCCCTGCTCGCTCCATCGGCTGCATATGATGGAGCTGCATGGAGGAGTTAACAATGGAGTTTAGGATTCCTAGCTGTGAGTTAATTTTATCCTGGGACCCAGCAGCCGACGGATCCTGTAAAACTTCTCCAAACTCTTTAAGAACATCTCTTTGAAGGCGGGTGAAGTGACACCAATAGTTCAGCTATCGCATGGCAAAGGTCGCTGAAGAAAAAAATCTGCTTGCCGTACCTATCCATAGTCCTAGAATAAGAAGTTATGTACCTACCATAACGTTCCATGTTAGTTGTCTTCTCTCGCCTTCTTTCTTGCTTGATGGGTTCGGAGCCGATCCGCTAAGCTCGAGAGTCACTTTTACCAGCTCGAGGCAGCCCCATATCCCATGATGCAAGGCGGTAAGTACCCAGATCTCGTTTGATGACAAAGGGCCATAGCACCAAGCATAAAATACTTCCCAAAGGAAGAAGAAAACTACAGATGGAAGAAGGACCAGGTCTGAATGGCCTTCAGCATAACAGTTTCTTATAACAAGGTCTGTCCAGGCTAGGGGAAGGAGGGAGGGTCGAAAGAAGAGAGAAGACAACTAACATGGAACGTTATGGTAGGTACATAACTTCTTAATGTTAAGTTGTCAATCTCATTCTTGCTTGATGGGACAGCGTCCTAGCAACTCTATCCTGGGTGGCTCAATGGAACAAACTCTTGAGGACTGTAGAGCCAAAACTGGCTCTGTCCCTGGAGGCCAAGTCCAATTTGTAATGGGAAACAAAAGTGTGAGGAGTGGCCCAAGTGGCCGCTGCACAAATAGTGTCTAAAGGAAGTCTAGCTTGAAAAGCTGTAGAAGTAGCTAAGCTCCTAGTTGAATGTGCTTTAGGTTTTGAGCACAGCTGTTTTCCCTGAGCAGATAAATTTCAGAGATGACCAAGAAAGCCATCTAGACAAAGTCACTTTAGAAACAGGAAGGCCTTTTTATTATCCGCATAGGAAACAAAAAGTTGATCAGATTTTCTAAATTTTTTGTTCTGTCCAAATAATATCTAAGTTGACGGTGGACATCAAGATAATGTAGCTTTTGTTCAGCTCTATCTGAATAGTTAGGAAAAATACAGGGAGATCAATGGATTGATTCAAATTGTTCTTTGAAGCGACCTTAGGCAAAAAGGTTGGATTAGTTCTCAAAGATACTCTGTCTTTGTGAAAACCAAATAGGGGGTCGAACCGAAAGAGCATGAAGTTCAGACACCCTCCTGGCGATGTAATAGCCACTAGGAATAAAGTTTTCCAAGAAAGATATTTCAGGGAACAAGAAGCAGCTGGCTCGGGGGAAGGAAGAATTAAGGATGTCAGCACTAAATTTAGATCCCACTGAGGAGGAGGATTCCTGATTGGAGGTTTTAGTAGGAAAATTCCTTTCAAGAAGGCCCTGCAGAGCCTATGGGACATAATATTATGATCTGCTATCCCGACATGAAAATTGGAAATAGCAGCCAATTGAACTCTGACTGTGGAAGAAGAGGAGCCTGCATGAAAAATCTCTGCTAAGAAGTCCAGGACTGCCTGAACAGGGGCAGTAAAGGATCAATATTCTTGGCCTTAGCCCAATAAGAGAAACGCTTCCATTTGCTTGTATAAATCCTCCTGGTAGAGGATTTTAGCGGTTACTATGATGTCTCTAACTGGGTTAGAGATCAAAGGAAGCCTGGCTAAGGAAGGAAGTGGAGCAACCATGCTGTGAGGTTGAGAGAAGGGATTGACCGGTGCAGTTGACCCGATTGGTGAATCAGAAGATCTGGCACTGGGTCCAGATGCCACGGCTGCACCAAAAGGTGATGGAGGAACGGGAACCAAACTTGTCGAGGCCAGTAAGGGGCAATGAGAATCAATTTGGCTCTCAAAACGGTAGCTTTCTGGATAACCTGAGGGATCAGAGGAAATGGAGGGAAAGCATAAAGAAGTCCCTGGGGCCAATCCTGGGTCAGAGCGTCTCTGGGGGGATGGCCTGATAGAGGGAAGAGGCTGAAGAAGTCTGGACATTTGCTGTTTTGGGGAGTAGCAAAAAGATCGCAACATGGGCGACCCCATTGCAGAAAAATCTCTTCCGCTATAGATTGCTTGAGAGACCACTCGTGAGGCATGAGAATAGCTCTGCTCAATCTGTCCGCTACAATGTTGGTTTTCCCAGGGATATGCGTTGCTACCAGAAACCGATGAGAGGAGATCGCCCATTGCCATAGTCTGACACAAGGGGTAGGACTTGGTTCCGCCCTGTTTGTTGATATACCAAACTACAGACATGTTGTCTGTGTGGACTGCAATTGTCCCTACGGGAAGAAAGTCGTTGAGGGCTTGCAACGTTAAAAGCACTGCTCTCATCTCCAGGACATTTATGTGCAGATGGTACCGAACGGCTGCCACGTCCCATGAACCATCCTGCCCTGATAATGACCCCCACCCGATCAGGAGGCATCCGTGGTGACAGTGGCTATCGGGGATGGGGTACAAAGTACCTGCCTTGGTGAACCTGAGGAGATGTGATCCACCAAGCAAGATGCTCTTTGCATGTCTGTGTCACCAGAATCTGGTGACGCATTGGAAGTTGCTGGTACGACCATTGTGTGAACAGCATCCACTGAAGGAGGCGCATGTAGAATCGAGCCAGGGGAAGAAGAGTAATGGCCGCAGCCATGAGACCTAATACCTTTAGAACCATTCTGGCCTGTACTTTCTTGTTGGCCAGAATGATCCTGACATGACTCTGAATGTCTGAAACTCTTTGATCTGTAAGGGTAGCTGACATCGAACAGTGTTTAAGTTTCCTATGAAGGTAATAGACTGGCAGGGCGATAAGGATGACTTTTCGAAGTTGATTGAGATGCCCAAATGAGAACAAAGGTTTATTGTGTAATCCCTGGCTTGTATAAGCTGATGCCTGGTGGTGGCTGACAGGAGCCAGTCGTCGAGATATGGAAACACCTGGAATCCTTGTCGTCTCACGTGAGCCGTGACCACTGCCATGCATTTGGTGAACACTCTGGGGGCTGTAGTGAGACCAAAGGGCAGGGCTCTGAACTGGAAATGACTGGACCCCAGCCAAAAGCAGAGAAATCTCCTGGAGCGTCTGTGAATCTTGATGTGATAGTACGCATCCTGAAGATCTATTGAGCACATCCAGTTGTCCTTCTGTAAGAAGGGCAGAATTGACTGAAGAGTGACCATTCGGAATCTTGTCTTCTTGACAGACTTGTTGAGTCTGCTGAGATCCAATATTGGTCTCCAGTCTCCCGTCTTTTGGGGACCAAAAGAACCTTGAGTAGATTCCGGCTCTGAATGGTCTGTTGTAACTGGCTGAATGGCTCTTTTGCAGTAGTTTTGAGACTTCTAACTCTGCAATTTCCCTTAGACCGGGTGGTACATCTGGAAGGGAACTTGAGGGAAAGGACTTTCCTCGAAAGGAATTATGTAACCCTTGGATATGATCGACTGTACCCATGTGTCTTGAGTGAGGGAATGCCAGGCTTCTGGGTACAGTGATAATCTTCCCCGACTGCCTCCAAGGAGGGACAGCCGGGCAACATCTCAGGGATGCTGAAAGGGCTTGTCAGAGAGAGGCTCTCTGTTTCCCTGTTTTGGACCCTCTGCCTCTAGAGCGTCTGTTGTTGTTACCCCTCTGCCTCTAGGGGTAAACTGACCACGTGAATCGGCGTGACTCCTTGGGATTTACGGAACCACATCTTCCCACCTTCTGTCCTTTGGGATAAGGTCTAGAAGGGGTGGAAAACGGACTCCTACAGCAGAAAGAGTCTTGCCATCCTGTTCGCACCTGGTCAAGGTTTCCATCACCTGAGGGCCAAACAAAGCTGACCCATCAAAGGGAGAATTTGTGAAGGACGCCTTAAAGGGATCCAAAATCACATAGCCGCATCCAGGCTTGTCGCCTAAGAGCCACACCTGTACCTGCGGCTCTACCATCAGCAGCATAAGATATTAGCCGCATGGAAGAGTTTGCAATGGAATTGAGGGTTCCTAGCTGCGGCAATTTTTCTTGAGCCCCTGCAGCTGTAGGATCCTGAACTACTTCACCCAGCTCCTTAAGGATATCCCTCTGGAGTCTGGTGAAGTGACATAGGTAATTCAGATAGCAAAGGTCGCTGAGGAAAACATCCGCACCGTACCTATCCATGGTCCTAGAGTCCTTATTAGGAGGATGGGAAGGATCTGCAAGTTCCTTCGCAGCCACCACCATGGCATCAGCGGGACACCCTTAGTGAGGAATTGCTTGTCACGGGCAGTGATAAATTTTGAAGGCCTCCTAGGGACTGGCTCTACAGAGTCAGGAGCTGCCCTTTTCGGTGCAATAACCTGCATAAGGGGTCGAAGGCGGAGACACCCAGGAGGTGGAGGGCCGAGATCCAAACGCCTCTAGGTATACTGACTCATCCTCAGAGGGATTGTTGGTGGGCCAGTTTCCCCTCTGTTTAAGGAGTTCTAGGATGTCTGAGAAGGAGACATCCTCAGAGGGGATCTGGGGATCCCTCTGACTCATCAAAGTCAGTATCCAAAGTGACACACCTGGGGTGTCTACATGTTTCCTCTACAAGTCCTCTTCCTAGGAGGATCTCCAAACATCAGGAGAATCCTCGGAAGAGGGGAAATTCCCAATGGGGAAACCTGAGGCGGAGGATCTCTGGGTCCTGTAGCAAGAGAAGTGGCAGAGATGTCAACAGGTACTATAGAGGGAGGAGCTAACGGGAACAGACTGCTGACTGACACCAGTGGCCAGCACACTCTTCATCACCAATGCTCCCTCCCAGGCAGGTCCGTGAGAACCCGTTCAAGAGCTAGGAACTCCAGGGACCACCAAAGGGAAGTCTCCGAGGCAGATGTCGGAGCCGAGCTCACCAGGCGAGGCTCCAAGGGAAGAGCGGGTTCGGACAAGGGTCCGATGCCACTCACCCTCGGAGGAGACCATGGAAGCCCGACCACGAATCCCTATGGAAGGTCTCAAGAGGAGATAAGAGTAGAGGCTGAAGGAACAGAAGGGGTATCCGCCCTCCAGCCGTAGCAGTAACCCTTCCGAAGACTCCAACTCCAAGCTCTGGGGTAGAGTTGAAGGAGGAACTGTAACGGGTGTGGACCAACAGTCGTCTGTTGAGACGGACTATGTAACATTTGGGCCAGTACCTGTGACTTAAGTAATCTACTGACCACTCTCTCTAGGTCATGATCTGACAGTCTGGATGACCTTGAAGATCGAAAGAAGAGGTGAAGCCGAAAAAGTATCGGCTCCAAGGAAGGAGACCTCGACCTCTTCCTGGAATGAGCCATCGGAACCGATACTATAGATCCTGTCGGAGCCGACAGGAAGCCTCGATGTATCGGCTCCAGCCGAGCCGATACAGCCACAAGTAACGGTGTCGGAGCCGATCGGAGCCGACACCGATGCCTGTGCCACATGGGGTCGGAACCGATCGGAGCCGACACCGGTGGTTGATAGATCGCACCGATAGCCATCGGTGCCAGGATCGGCTCCAGCCGAGCCGATCTCAACTCGAACGAGTGAGCCGAGGCCGCAGGCTTAGACACAGAAGCTGGGCCTTGGAAAATTTAGCTGATTTAGATGGAGCCGACTTGCCGGAGAGCCCTCCGCTTAAGAAGGCCCCTAAGTATCAGCTTGTTGCGTCTTTCCTGCAGGACTCTCTGGCTGAAGGAATGACAAATAGCACAGGAGTCCTGCAGGTGAAGAGGCCCCAGGCAATACAGGCAAGAAGTGTGACCGTCTGTCAGAGACATCTTCTGACAGCACGAGTCACACTTCTTAAAACCTGAGACCCTCTCCTTTGACATGGTGCTTTACAAAAACACACACACACACCAGTCAAAAATTAACTTAAATAAAATACCAAAAGGTATTCCTATAAACAAACACACACACCCTAACAGGGAGGGGATGGGATGGGTAAAGTTTGACTAAAAAAAATTAGAAGAGACAGGGATTTTGTCACAAAATGTAAATAATTAACCAATAACTAATAATTAAGGGTTTTTTAAGAAAAAGGGGCTTAAATATCCAAAAGTGAATCACTTACCAGGAGCTGGTAAAGGAGGACCTCATAAGCGGCGAAACGATCTGGGTACTTGCATCATGGGATATGGGGCTGCCTCGAGCTGGTAAAAGTGACTCTCGAGCTTAGCAGTGCAGAGTCTAGCGAGGGATCGGCTCCGAACCCATCAAGCAAGAATGAAGGCGAGATTGACAACTTAACATTCCTTGTTAGGAGGATGGACAGGTACTGAAGGATCAGATAAGTTCCTTCTTGGTGGCTGCAGCCACCACCATGGCATCAACCGGGACACCTTTTGTCAAATATTGCCTATCAGGTGGGGCCGTAATGAATTTAGAAGGCCTCCGAGGAATGGGTTCCACCAGGGCCATCCACGCCTTCTGAGCCACCACGTCCATAAGAGGGTCGAAAGGCGGAGACACCCAGGAGGTGGAGGGTCGAGACCCGAACGCCTCCAGGTATACTGACTCGTCCTCGGAAGGATTAAGGGAAGGCCAGTTCCCCCCCTGCTTAAGGAGTTCAAGGATGTCTGAGAAAGACATCCTCAGAGGGGGACCTTGGGGATCCCTCAGACTCATCCAAGTCAGTATCGGATGTAACAGACTCGTGGGGAGTCTAGATGTTTCCTCTTACATGTCCTCTTACGCGGAGGTTCACCTGACGGGTCAGGAGAAGCCTTGGAAGAGGAAGATATTCCCAATGGGGAAACCTGAGGCGTTGGATTTCTGGGTCCGGGAGCATGAGTGGGAAGAGACGTCAGCAGGCACTGTAGTGGGAGGAGCTGATGGAACTGACCGTTGACTACGCCCTGGGGCTAGTACACTCCTCATCACCTCGAAGGCTCCCCCGTCAGAGAGGCCAGAAGGCTCCCGCTCCGAAGAGATAGGAACTCCAGGCCGCACCGACAGGGACGGCTCCGAGGCCGACGTCGGGGCTGAGCTCACCACCGCCGAAGCTCCGAGAGGGAGAATGGAGTCGGACAAGGGTCCGATGCTACTCGCCCCCTCGGAGCAGACGAGAGAGACCAGACGCCCGGATCCCTCCAATGAAGGCCTCAAGGAGAAAATCGGAGCAGAGGACGACGGAGCCGAAGGGGGAGGGGGTGTATCAGCTCCGAAGTCACAACAGTCACGGCTCCGAGGAGCTCCGGCTCCGAGCTCTGTAAGAGAGTCAAAGGAGGAATGTTAGGTGGATGTGTAATAGCTACCGTCTATTGAGATGGGCTATGGAGCATTTGGGCCAATGCCTGAGACTTTAATAGTCTACTCACCACTCTCTCAAGGTCGTGATTGGACAGCCTGGACGACAGAGAAGAACGGCTCCAATGGCTCCGCTCCGAGAGCGGGGGTGATCTCGGAGCCGAAAGTATCGACTCCAACGAAGGGGATCATGATCTCTTTTTTGAGATAGGTGGAGCCGAAGATACGTCGGCTCCAGCCGGACCCGACACTGAGTGCCCAGATTTAGCAGCATCGGCGCTGGATGGAGCCGATACTGTAACTTGTAATATAGAAGTATCGGCTCCGGCCGGAACCGATCTTGACACTGAAGGAGAACCAGTAGCCGATGGCTTAGAACTTGAAGCCGAAGGCTTAACTGGTTTCGAGGGCTTCCAGGAGCCGACTTATTCGGGGAGCTCTCAGGCTTTAATAAGCCCCTCAGTATTAATTTATTTCTGCGCTCCTGCAGGACTCTTGGACTGAAGGCATGACAGATAGCACAAGAGTCCTGCAGGTGCAGAGGTCCCAGGCAGTAAACACAAGTGTGACAGTCTGTCAGAGACATCTTCTGACAGCACGAGTTACACTTCTTGAAGCCTGAGACCTTTGTGTCCTTCGACATAGCTGTGTCGAGGAAACACTGAGAAACAAAAAACACAAACACACACACAATAAACACCCAATCCAATAATAAAAAATTTAAACAGGGATACAAACACTCAAACACCACACAGAATCCCTGACAGAAAAAATTAGGAAAGGGGGAGGCTTAAGGCCTAATTTAGGGGAAGGGATAAATAACTAGAAAACTAAAGAACACTAACGGGAATAGGGTTAAATTAAACGTTAAGAGTTTACACAATAACAAAAGTGACAAACTAAAGGGGTGAGACAAAGTCTGAATTTGAAGAACTTACCAGGAGCCAGTAAAAAAGCACCTCGCAAGCGAAAGCGGCAAACGAGATCTGGGTAGTCATCAACTTGCATCATGGGATATAGGGTTGCCTCGAGCCGGTAAAATTAGCTCTCGAGCTTTAGTAAGTGTCCGAGTCGGAGCCGAGGATCGGCTCCGAACCCATCCAGCAAAAATGAAGGCGAGATTGACAACTTAACATCAAATGAATACAGTAATTAGGACTGTTCATAGAGATCCATGCGATAGAACAGAATTAGACAGGATACATTACTGTGCAGAAAAATTAACTGAAAGTTCTACCACAAGAACACAGGGTAGTGAGGGAAAGGAAGGGGAGAAATCTAATACCATCATGGAAGTACCGAATAGAGAAAACTATAAAGCAATTAAGACAAGAAGTGCCACTGTTAGAAAAGTAGAGAATAGGGAACAGATCAACAAAAATACTTAGACAAATGTGATAAAAGCAATGCGCAGTATTAGAACAGATCAGGATCTATCATGCACTATCGCAAATAAACAAAATCTCAGCACAGGTGGAAAAACTTAGAAAGTACACAAATAAATATAAAAGAAAAGTACAAAATACGCAATTTATTGATGACCCAAAAAAATTTTAGAGAATTGGGAAACAAAAGGAACTGAAAGCCACAAAACAGAGGAGAAATAGATACATTTTGGAGAAGTATTTATGAAGATCCTGTGGAACATAAAGATGTTCAATGGAAGAACTAAAAGAAAAAATAAGTTGTTTAAATGTACAAGATATGAAATGGGATGGGGTCACAGCCAGAGAGACTGAAACTAATTTAAGAAAAGCCTCTATAACTGGAAAACCCCAGGCTCAGAAGCAGTACATAACTTCTGGTTAAAAGTATTAACATCTTTGTACGAAGATTTAGCCATGAGTAAAAGCTATTCATATGCACAACCCGAAGAGACATCAACCTGGCTAACAGGAAAAACAATGCTCATTAAGAGTGAACCTGCAAGCTATCCTAAAAATTATAGGCCAATAACTTGCTTTCTGATGACAAATAAACTATACACTAGAAATGATGCCAACAGAGTTTATAGTCATTTAAAAGAAAACTCAATTATGGCAATTCAACAAAAGGGTAATGAAAATCCTATGGAACAAAGGATCATTTGTTGTTTAAGTCATACTGGAGAACTGTAAAAAGGGGAATAATCCAAGTATGTCATGGATTAACTACAAAACATAATTTTATAGTATCTGATATTCATGGATAAAACAGTGCTTAAAATGTACAAGGCACACCCTACACTGACCGGGTCTATATTACCTTATTCATAGGTCCATAGGTTCATACTAGGCTATCTGCCCTAGGGCATTTATAAGCCTAGCCAGAGTGTGTGTGGCTTTCACCACCCCTTAGGATGAGAATACTATACCCATTAGTTTGCTGTGCCTCTGTCCAGCAGTGACACAGAGAGGATTCCCGGGGTAAACCTACAATCTCCCATCCACTCGTCAAGATTTCTCTTGAACAGAGTCAGTGAGGGGGATTCTGTTCCATAGTGTAGGGAGTCTCTGGGTGATGAATCTGTCCCTCCAGCACGTCCTATTTATATCCGTGTTGAGGTTTAAATCTCTTGCTCTTGTGGCTCTGGTGGATTTGGATTTTTTTAGGTGGAGCACGTCCATTAATTCTGGGTTGGACATGGCCTTGTATGTCAGGCACAGATCACCTCTGAGCAGACGATATGCGACTGAATAGAGCTGGAGTTTCTTCAGTCGGGCAGCGTATGACATATGTTTGAACCCCTTTATCCTTTTGGTGAAGAATTTTTGGGGTCTTTCCAACTGCTGCAGGTGTCGGGTAAGGTACATTCCGAATGGGGCGTTGTACTCAATCATTGGTCTGATAAGTGAAGAGTACAGGGGTACAATGACCTCTCCTGATCTGGATGTGAATCCCTTCATGATCAGGTGGGCAATGTAGAAGGTCTTCCTAACCACTTTGGCAATGTGAGTGTCAAAAGAGAGGTTACTGTCAACTTGGGTCCCCAGGTCCCTGATAACTTCTTCCGTGTTTAATGGATTACCACCTATGTGGTAATTAGGGGGTACCTTGTTTTTCCCAAAGGGTATGACTATACATTGTTTGGCATTTAGCTTAAGGCCATGGCTCTGGCACCAGTTATCCATTTCTATGAGACCTCTCTGGAGGATGTCTGTGTCTGATGGAGTGTCAATTATGGTGCCCAGTTTGCAGTCATCTGCAAATTCTGTCAGCCACAATCCCCCTATGTTTGCCTGCACTTCAGAAAAATAAATGCCGAACAAGAGGGGGCCCAGGACTGAGCTCTGTGGGACACCGCTCGTGACCGGCTTAGTCGGACATGGCACCAGCAACTCTAACCCTGTGGGTTCTGTCCTTGAGCCAGTTTGCAACCCATCTTGTGACATATGGGTTTACATCTAAGCGGGTGAGCTTTTCTATGATGCCCGAGTGGGGTATTGTGTCGAACGCTTTTGCTAGGTCAAGGTAGGCTGTGAACTGCCTTACCCTCATCAATGGCCTTAGTGACCGTTTCGAAAAAGTCGACCAAGTTCAAGAGGCAGGATCTGCCCTTGACAAAGCCAAATTGGGTAGGATCCAGTGTCTGTAGGTCCCCAATGTCTTTATGAGTTCCATTATGATCCTCTCCATAGCCTTGCAGACAAGGCTAGTCAAGCTTATGGGGCGGTAATTTCCAGGGTCCATAGAAGCACCGCCTTTGTGGAGTGGGACCACAGTTGCCGTACGCCATTCTTTGGGTACGTATCCTGTAGTAAGGCTACGATTAAACAGCAGCCTTATGTGTGGGTTTAGTTCCTCATTGAGTTCGTGTAGCACACAGCCGGGGACACTGTCCGGTCCCATTGATGCTGTGTTTTTTTGCTTTAGAGAGAGCAGCTCTCACCTGGGCATCAGATGTTTGGGAGGCTAGACTCTGGTGGGATAGATATTTCTCCTTTTTGGGGGGGGGGGGGGGAGAAATTTGCACTGAACCTGTCTGCCAGTATGTTGGCAATGTCTGTGGGTTCAGTGATTTTTGTATCATTTTGGACTAATTCTGAGCATATCTGGGAGTTTCCATCCAGGTTTCTAACATAGCTAAAAAAGGCCTTATGATTGTCTTGTGTCTTTAGCGATTTTTCTCTCAAAGTTGGCCTTGGATGATTTTATGAGTGATCGTAGTTTTTTGCTAGTATTGATCAGAGATGCCTTCCCTTTTAGGGATTTTGCTCTGTCATGTAGTAGCTTTCTCCTCTTGTTGTAGTGTTTGTTTATGGCTGGGGTCCACCAGACCGGGTGCCTGCCTTTGGTGGAAAGGGTCTTGATTTTATTAGGAATTGCTTGATCCATACATTCCTGGAGGTGCTCGTAGAAGGCATTTGTAAGGGTTTCAGCAGCATGGGTTGTAGTTTCCACTAGCTCGGGGGCCTTGAAGGATACCACTCCAGTCTTAAGTGTGAAGTTTGCTTTTGAGAAGTTCTTCACTGTGGTCTTTTTTGCTGGGGTTGGGGGCGGGATGTGGATCTCCAGTGAGATTAATTTATGGTCTGATCTCACCAACGAGGGATATACTTCCGGTGTGGAGCATTTTGTCCCCATGTTTGTGATTATCAGGTCTAGTATATTTACTCCTCTTGTGGGAATGGTGACTAGTTGTTCCATAGCATTTGAGTTTATGAACTCCAGGAACCATTGGGCTAGGGTGTTGGGGCTTGAGTAATGTTCCCAGTCTATGTTTGGGTAGTTGAAGTCACCCAATATGATGGTGTTTGGAGAGACATTCATACTCTCCAGTGTCTTCAGGAAGGCTGTGTGGGTTTCCAGAGTTTGAGAGGGTGGTCTGTAGCATGCTACAAACTGTAGGGCAGTTTTACCTATGGTTAATTGCACCTGGATGGTCTCCGATGCTTCGTGCGTTGCCACTAACCTGGAGGTGTGGGTATCCTTTATGAATATGGATACTCCCCCTCCTTTTGTGGTTCGGTCCGGATTTTGGGGCCGGAACGCATGATATGAGGTATAACCTGATAGTGCTGGGGTGCTCTCAGGAGCCTTGAACCAGGTTTCAGTCACAGCACAGACATAGATGTTCTCCATACTGAGGAGGGCTTCGAGGGAGTGCATCTTGAGGTTTAGAATTCTGGCATTGAGCAGTATTACCCTTAGTTCTTTTCCATTTTTGTTTTCTAGGGTGGTAGATTTATCATTTGAACCTTGCCTAAAAAAGGCACTATGGGGATGGCAAGAGCCTTTGCCAATATCCGGACGCCCAGGGGTGACAGGTGCAAGCCATCCCTTGCGAAGCAGCGTGGCTTGTCAAGCATGTCATCCCAGGCAGACAGACATTGGATCCCCTTAGAATGACACCAGTAATTAAGCCAATTATTAAAGCTGATCATTTTGTCTCTGTATTGTGGCATCATTCTTGGTGAGGGTAGGATACTGCTCAGGGTCAGGGTCATACCGGCCTGGGCTACATAATCTGAGAGCTCCTCTGTCTCTTTTCATGTAGTCCAGGGAGGTACGTCTCAGGTCGTTCACACCGGCATGGACAATGACAGAGTCATACTTGTACTTGCTGTGGAGTGACCTGAGTGCTTGTGTTATGTGGTGGATTCTAGCGCCCAACAGGCAGCTTACTGTGATCTTTTCCTTGTTCAGTCTGGTGAGTGGGACGTCAGTGTGTCTGACTATGGAGTCACCTATAACAAGTGTGTCTGGCATTGTGTTTGGCCTTAAGGGCTGTGACTGTTTAGCACACTGACTTTGAGAACTATGTGTTGCATGTCTTATGTCTTGAGGTGGCAGTTGCTTGGGTGTCTGATTTGGAGGCCTCTGTAGTTTTGGTAGATTTTTGATCAGTGCCTCCGTGTATGTCTGTGTGTTTATGTGTTTGTTTTGCAGTTGTGATAGTTCTATGTGAAACTGGGTTTGTGGTGTGCGTGATTTCCTTCTCCTCCTGTCTGGTCTTGCCAGTCCTGAGTTGAGAGAGCTCAGCCTCCAGTTTGGCTATACAGTTGCATCTCTCACATATATTTGTGTTTTGTGGGAGAAGGAGTGGGTTGTCTGTGTACATGAGGCAATTGTAACATTGCCTCAAGATGCCCAGATTCACCAGCTGAACGGGAGAGGACGCTAGCAACTGACCCTTCGACATGCTAGAAAAAGTTTGCTGTGCAACTGAGTCAGAAGGGACCTATAGGGAAATGGGTACTCAAGGGGATTCTGGGCTAATGTAGTACTTTGTTTAGTATACAAGTACTTTACCTATATAAAAATGCTTTTGGAGC
Source organism: Protopterus annectens (assembly GCF_019279795.1). NCBI lineage: Eukaryota > Metazoa > Chordata > Ceratodontiformes > Protopteridae > Protopterus > Protopterus annectens. Next base: position 898,784,500 of record NC_056744.1, on the reverse strand, counting down.
AAGTGCTGAGCTTTTGAGATAGAGAATAGACTGTTTAGATTGCAAGTAGAGAAGTTCTAAGGGAAAAATTGAAGAGCAGACTTTACGGAGCCAGAAATAGTTTAACCAGCGCTGCCCGATGGTGGTCTATGGGCAACTCCGCGCTAATTCACGCAAAAGCGCGCTAAAGCGGGCTTTATAGCAGGGGGTTGAAGAGAGCTAGGAAGTGACCCAAAATGGCCAATAGACTACAAGTTTCTGGCTGGAACCACTGCTCTAGGGACAAATAGGCTGCTCAGTGCTCCCCACTCCCACTGGTGAACAAAGAAGCTTCCCTTTATCCAAATAAGGATACGGAATAGCACAGGAACCAAGCCAAAGCCCAGAGATCAGCAAACTCTGAAGACTGGACTATTCTAGTTCAGTAAGGCAGGAAAACAAGATATTTTTTTTGCAGAAAACAGAGGAAAAACAGACAATAAATGCTATAAATGCTTTTAAACGGCTAGCACACTTGAGTGTGTTAGCCTACAGGTAAAATTAAGCAACAAATAACTTTTTTAAAGGTGCAAAACAGTTAATCAACACAAAAACAGTTTAAATAGAATGCAGAGCTGTATAAACAGGTGAAAATGCAGTCGCTAAGCAGTAAATAATCAAAAAGCCAGAAAAAATACTTAAATCAGGAAAAAGTCACTCTTTTGCTCTCTGCTGCTTTTAGAACTCTGCAGGACACCATGAGGAGCGGTGCTGAGTTGAATACAAGCGAAAAAGCGCACTAAAGCGGGCTTTATTACAGGGGGCTGAAAAGAGCTAGGAATTGACCCAAAATGGCCAATAGACTACAAGTTTCTGGCGGGAACCACTCCTCTAGGAACAAATAGGCTGCTCAGTGCTCCCCACTCCCACTGGTGAACAAAGACGCTTCCTTTTATCCAAATAAGGATATGGACTAGCGCAGGAACCAAGACAAAGCCCAGAGATCAGCAAACTCTGAAGACTGGACTATTCTAGTTCAGTAAGGCGGGAAAACAAGATTTTTTTGTTTTTGTCTTTTTTGCAGAAAACAGAGGAAAAACAGACAGTAAATGCTATAAATGCTTTTAAAAGGCTAGCGCACTTGAGTTTGTTAGCCTACAGGTAAAATTAAGCAACAAATAACTTTTTAAAAGTGCAAAACAGTTGATCAACACAAAAACAGTTTAAATAGAATGCAGAGCTGTATAAACAGGCGAAAATTCAGTGAACTGCATGAAGGTGGGAATTGCAGTTCAGCAAATTCGCTCTTGTGGGGGGGGCTGCACCCCACCTCGCTAATTATATATACCAACTCTGAGATCGCACTACAGTGAGGAAAGGGCACATTTTCCAGTCTTCACTGTACTGCAATCTCACTATTCACAGTTCACTGAACTGCATTTCCGATGTACATGCAGTTCGCTGAACTGAATTTTCGGTAATATAGACCCCACTGATCGACTACCTTACAGTGACCATGAAACGGTGGCAAATCACTTTGCAATTAAGCCATGATAAAGAACAAATTATAATTCTACATAAAAATTCAAAGGGGGATATTCCAGGGTGACTGACTGTCACTGCTGTTATTCTGTCTTGCCTTTAAACAATTAAGCTGTCTACTTAACAGCTTAGGCCATGGCTATAATTTGGCTCCTAGAAAACAACAAAGTGTAAAGACTTCTCATCTTCCATTTGTCAATGATTTAAAACTGTATAGCTCATCAGATGAGGAACTGAAAGCACAACTGCACATTGTCGAAACCTTTTTCATATGATAAAAGATTGGTCTTGATAAATGTGCAAAAGCAATCTTTAAGGGAGGAAAACTGCAGCACCAAGAAAAAAGAAGTTATGCACTCACCATAACGTTCCATCTGAGTAGGTAACTTCATTTGTCTGCAACCTGTGGGTATCGGATCCGATTCGGATCGGAGCCGGCAGCTTTCCTAGCAAAGATCCTAGCTTCAAGCTCCTCCCCCTACCCATAATGCCCTGCGGTTTACCTCCCTCTAACCCTCAGATTGAGTTTGCCATACTATCGTAGAACATTACTATAACACAAGGAAAAAACTACCTGAACATTCCAACCTGATGTCATCTGGAAAGTGACATATCATGATCCGTCAAGAACGAACTAAAGATCCAGGGGATGGAGGGAGGGTTGGTTGCAGACAAATGAAGTTACCTACTCAGATGGAACGTTATGATGAGTACATAAGTTCTTTATCTGAAGTAGTCAACTTAATTTGATCAGCAACCTGTGGGACAGAGTCCCCAGCTACCACAACTTGGGAGGCCCTTATGGGAGGATATTCCGGACCACTGCAGAACCAAAGGACGCCCTTCCTCTGGAAATCTGATCCAATTTATAATGTGTAATGAAAGTGTGAGAGGAAGCCCAAGTAGCAGCTGAACAAATGTCATCCGGAGGGACCTTCGACCAGAAGGCCGAAGAAGTAGCCACAGAATGGGTAGAGTGTGCTCAGGTCGACCAGAGCTTCTGTATGCAAGAAGAATGCATTGTGAAATCCACCTAGTTAAGGTTACCTTAGTCACTAGTTTACCAAGACAGGACTTGGCAAATGAAACAAAGAGCTGTTCTGATTTTCGAAAAACAGCTGTTCTGTGTAGGTAAAATTGTAACGGTCTATGTACATCCAAGCAATGGAGTCTATACTCTCCTTTGTTGAGATAATTAGGGAAGAAGACAGGCAGGTTGATAGATTGGTTGGATATTGGCTTCGGAAGCCACTTTAGGTAGAAAAGAGGGGTTAGTCCTGAGGGAAACTCTGTCTTTATGAAAAATGATGTATGGAGGCTTACTGCAAAGAGCCTGAAGCTCCAATATTCTTCTGGCTGAAGTAATGGCAATCAGGAAGGCAGTTTTCCAAGATACAAACTTTAAGTCAACTGAAGCTGTGGGCTCAAAAGGAGGACTAGTCAGAGCCTGGAGAACTAGGGTTAAATCCCATGGAGGGACTGCTTCCTTAACAGGGGGTCTCAAAAGGAAGGTACCTTTCAGAAAGGTCTTGCAGATCTTTGATGATGCCAGGGGGCCAAATTTGTTTCCAATGTGAAAGTGGGAAATTGCTGCCAGTTGAACTTCAACAGTTGAAGAGCTAGCTCCCTGATGGAAAATTTGAGATAAAAAATCGAGGACTGCTGGAATAGAAACCGTAAAGGGGTCCAAATTCCTATGCTCCGCCCAGATAGAAAAACATTTCCATTTACTCTCATAGATTTTTCTGGTAAAGGGTTTATGAGCGGCCACCAGAATGGCTTTAATCAAGGATAAGATATCGGGAGTCCTAGCCATCAAGGGAACTGGATCAACCAAGCAGAGAGCTTGAGGTTGTCCAGGTCAGGGGTCCTCAATCCCAGGGGATGAGAAATCAGATCCACAAGGGGATCTAAGATCCATGAGGATGCACTAGATAAGACCGTAGACAAGGGAAGGTTTGACGAGGTCAGAATGGGGCTATGAGGATAACTCTGCTCCCCAACCGACGAGCTTTCTGCAAGAATTTTGTCATCAACGGAAGAGGAGGATAAGCATAAAGAAGACCGGATGGCCAAGCATGAACTAGAGCTTCACTGGGGTTTTCCCCTGGTGGGGGAATTAGAGAGAAAAACTCGCTGCACTTTGCGTTCGAAGGCGACGCAAACAGATCGCAGCAAGGTTGACCCCATCTGAGGAAGATCTGTTTCGCTACTAAGGGGTTCAGAGACCACTCACAAGGGGAGAGGATAGTCCGACTCAGCTTGCCCGCAAGGATGTTTGACTGATCCGGTATGTGCGTTGCTATGAGAAAGCAGTTGGTGGATATCACCCATTCCCACACTCTCATGGCCTCTCGGCAAAGTGGGTAAGATCTGGTTCCCCCTTGCTTGATGATATACCAGACCACTGACATGTTGTCTGTTTGAACTGCAATAGTCCCCAGAGGAAGAAGGGCATGGAGAGCTTGCAAAGCTAGAAGCACCGCCCTCATCTCCAGGACATTGATATGCAAAAAGGTCTCTGTGTGAGTCCACGTGCCTTGGACGGTGCTGCCCATGCAATGCCCCTCCCACCCGACGCAAGACACGTCTGTGGTCACTGTGACTTGGGGTGGGGACATGGAGAAGGGGCGCCCTTCCCGGAGATGCTTGGAATGGAGCCACCAAAGTAGAGATTCCCTGCAAACTCTGCTGAGAGGAAAAGGAGCAGACAAGGGATGAAGCAGAATGGACCACTGGACCTGTAAGGTCCACTGGAGAATCCTCATATTCAGACGCGTGAGCGGAGACAAGTTGATGGCCGCTGCCATGGACCCCAGAGCCCTCAGGACCCACTCTGCTGGAGGAGCCGAGGACTGAAGAGCAGCCAAAAAGTACAGTTTTGTACCTACCATAAAGGTAGATGTTAGAGTGCTAATACAGCTGCAGTAATCACATATGGGTTCTCTGCCGTCAGGCCGAATTCCAAAGTCTAGGTCCGGCGTTGGTTGCTGTCGCTTTCTTTCCTGACGTCAGTGTGACAGGGGTATACAAGACACAGCTGACGCCATATTCTTCAGTCTTTCTTGCCCCAGATGTCAGGTGCTCCCAGAAGGAAGGCAATACATAAGTTATATATATAAATATATTCCAGCAATGCAATGTAATCAAAAAACAGTAGTTGCAAGCAAATACACCATAGGAGGATAACCCAAATTAGGTTGTATGAGGAGGTGTTGGCCACTAGTCCTTTACCAAGAGGGGAAGGAGGGAGGGAAACCTGTACTGCAGCTGTATTAGCACTCTAACATCTACATTTATGGTAGGTACAAAACTGTACTATGTTCATTGTGCATACAGCTGCAGTAATCACATATGGGTAGAATCCCAAAGCTACGCACAGGGTGGTAGGCACTAGGTGGAACTGGGATGAGCCAGAATGCCCTGCAACACAGCAGTGGCAAAGCCTGCTCTAGTTTTGGAATACAAAGGCAGGTGGTAGTGTTTTGTGAAGGTATGCACAGAACTCCAAGTGGCTGCCTCCAAAATATCTTTGGTAGGAACTCCTCTGAGGAAGGCTGTAGAGATAGCTGTGGCCCTGGTGGAGTGGGATCTGATGCCTGTAGGGACACATTTCCCATGATAGGAGTAAAAAAATCGTATGCAGTGGCCTATCCATTTTGAAATTGTCTGTTTGGTAACAGGCTTCCCTTGAGCTCCTATAGCATAGGACACAAAAAGTTGTTCTGATTTCCTGAAAGGCTTTGTTCTGTCCAAATAATAACGTAGCTGTCTATGGATGTCTAAGGAATGTAGCAGCCTTTCCCCTTTGTTTTGAGGATTGGGGTAAAAGGTAGGTAAGTGTATGGCTTGATTTAAAGCTACCCTGGATACCACTTTAGGCATAAATGACGGGTTGGTTCGAAGGGAAACCCTGTCCTGATGGAAGATGAGAAAGGGCTGCACAGCCATGAGGGCTTGTAGTTCCGAAACCCTACGAGCTGTGGTAATGGCCAGAAGGAAAGCTGTTTTCCAGGACAAATATTGCAAATCTGTTGAGGCAGCTGGTTCAAAGGGAGGCAATGTTAATTTTTCTAGAATGTAATTAAGATCCCAGGCTGGCACTGGTTGTTTCCTTGGTGGTCTTATATTCTTAGCCCCTCTGAGGAACTGTCTTAAAAGTGGGTGAGAGAATAACGGTGGATCCGTGTTGAATTCTGCAGAAATGGCTGAGGCATGGATTTTTATGGAGGAAAATGAAAGTCCACTGTTCAGCAGCTCAGCTAGATACTGTAATACCCGAGGCAAATTCAGTTTTCTAGGGTCCTGGCCTTTTTTCTCATTCCAAGAGCAAAACCGTTTCCATTTTGCGGAGTAAGCCTTTCTAGTAGATGGCCTTCTGGCCTCCAGAATGACGTCCTGCACCTCTTTAGGGAGTAGGGTCTGTTGTGGTGTTAAGGAATTTTCCATGCAGCGAGATTGAGTGTTTTCAGCTGACTGTGAAGAGTTTTGTAGCTGTGCTGAGTCAGCAGAAGAGGCATTAGAGGTAGAGGCCAGGGAGGAGTATGTGTTAGGAGTTTGGAGAGGGTAACAGTGCTGTCTTGGCCAGTCTGGAGCAATCAGTATCATCTTCGGTCTGTCTGCTCTTGCTTTCAAGAGCACCTTGGACAGAAGAGGCAGAGGTGGGAAAGCGTACACTGTCAATGCTGTCCAACTGAATGAAAGGGCGTCCACTCTCCAGGCCGTTGGATGAAAAGTCCTTGAACAAAACTTTTCCAATTGATGATTCCTGGGGGAGGCGAAGAGATCTATGTCTGGCCTCCCCCACGCTTGGATTATCTTTGTAAACACCTGAGGATGCAACTTCCATTCGTGCGGGTCTGTCATATTTCTGCTTAGATCGTCTGCCAGAGTGTTTTCCAAACCTGGCAAGTACTGTGCTTGAAGTTAGATTTGCCATTCCAGAGCCAAGTTCCAAAGTGTCATGGCTAGTCTGCACAGGGGGTATGAATGTGTTCCTGTTTGTTTATGTACCACATTACTGTGGTGTTGTCTGTTCTTATCAATAATTGCCCTGGATGCAGGAGGTTCTTGAATGCTGTAATTGCATTTATCACTGCTAGCATTTCTTTTTGACTGATGTGAAGGTGCTTTTCCTTTTGGGACCATTTGCCCTGAATGCACCTGCCTGTCATGTGCGCCCCCCAGGCGTAATCTGAGGCATCTGTTGTGATGACTTGATTTGCTTGAGGCTTGCAGAATGGGAGACCTGTGTTTGTTTGACATGCTTGGGCCCACCATAGAAATTCCTTTTGCAAACATGGAATTATTGGTATTATTGTTTCCAAATTGTGGCTGTGTTGAGACCATAGGTTTTTTAGGTACCATTGAAGTTCTCATATGCAACTTTGCACATGGGATTAAAAGAATGCAAGATGCCATGAAGCCCAGAGCCTGCAGGATTTTCCTTGCAGTAAGCCTGGTACAATTTGCTAGTATTTTGAAGTACTGAGTTAGTTTCCCCTGTTTTTCTGGCGTAAGGTAGGCCATCTGGGAGTTTGTGTCCAAGTTGGCACCCAGGAAAGTTATTTTCTGAGATGATGTTAGCCTGGATTTCTCTTTGTTGATTGTGTATCCCAGAGAATTCAGTAACCGTGTTGCATAAGCCAGATGTTCCAGAAGTATGTGCTTGCTGTCCGCTTGGATCAGGCAGTCATCCAAATAAGGGTAAATTTGTATCCATTGAAGTCTGTAGTAGGCAATTACTGATGCCAGGCATTTCGTGAATACTCTGGGCACAGTAGATAAGCCAAAGGGCAATGCAAAGAATTGATAGTGGATTGAACCTGCAAGAAATCTGAGGTATCTTCTGCAGCTTTGTCTGATTGGGACATGCAGGTATGCCTCCTTGAGGTCCAATGTTACCAGCCAAAACTCCTTGCCCAGCATGGGAAGCTGCTGTTGTAATGTGAGCATCTTGAATTTTGGTACGAGTAGAAATGTATTTAGGATGGATAAGTCCAAAATGGGTCTCCGGTCGGTTCCTTTCCTTGGTACCAGAAATAGTCGGGAATAAAAACCTTGACCTTGTTCGTGAGTAGGTACCTCTTGAATAGCTTTCATGTCCATGAGTTTTGAAATTTGTATTTGTGCCTCTGCCCTTTGATTGTGCGGCAGGTTTGGCATGCCTCTCATTTTTGGAAGAGTGTGAAAATGAAATCTGTAGCCTCTGTTTATAATGTCCAGGATCCATTTGTCTGTTGTGATATGCCAATTTCTTGTAAATAATGCCAGCTTTCCTCCCAAGGGAGCTGCCAGCTGAGACTTGCTTGGCATGAAAAGGAGGAAGTCATTGGGTTTGTTTTCTGTATTGTTGTGCACTGTCTTCGCCACCTCTTGGTGCTGGAGTTTGCCATGGTCTCCCTCTATATGATCCTTGAGATTGTCCTCTGCCCCTTGTGCGCCTGTATCTACCTCTTTGGGGCTTGTCCGTGGCTGGAAAGGACCAGTTTTTAGAAGGCCAATTTCTGCTAAAACGAAGTGGTTGCACCTGTAGAAAAGCCTTGACAGTTTGCATAGATTTAGCTTTTTCTTCCATTTTCCATAGTATCTCCTCAGCATTAGTACCAAATAGTACATACTTTTGTAAAGGAGCATCTAGTAGTTTAGCTTTAACATGATCAGGCAAGCTTTGTTCCCTAAGCCAGGCATGTCTACGAATGACTGATCCTGTAACAGCAGCTCTACTTGAGGCCTCTAAGGCATCATAGCCACAATGTAAGGTGTATTTACCCACTTGTTCTGCACTATGCATCATATCCTGCAATTCCTTCAAATCTGGTTGCTCAGGTTGAGACATTTTATTTCTTAATTGTGATAACAGAAACTGCTGATATTTAAGCATATGGAACTGACAATTTAAGGCCCTCATGGCTAGGGTGGCCGAGGTATATACCTTTTTTCCCCACCTTTCTAAGGATCTAGATTCTCTTTCGGAAGGTAGTGGATTCTTGGCAGTAGAGGCCTTCATGCCCTTGGGGCCTTGAGAAATGGTTTCAGGGTCAGCATTATGGCTTTTGAAAAGAAATTGGTGAGAGTTAGGAACTCTGTAGTACCTATCAGGTTTGACTGGGGTAGGAGGCAGGGAATCCGGGTTAAGACAAGCCTCCGAGTAAACATCAAGTATGTCCAAGACAGGAGGTATAGCCAGAGGTCTGTGTTGAGGTAACAGAAATTCCCTAAGCCTTTTCTTGGAATCAGAAAAGTCTTGGCCTTCCCAATGGAAGTGTTCCCTCAAGGTGTGCAAGGTTTCCCCAAAAGAAAAATCCTCTGGGGGAGATACAGAAGGAATTGACTGTTCTGCATCAGAATCTTCATAAGGGGAGTACGAGTGTTCCTCTACATCAGAATGTTCTGAGAAAATGGAGCCCTGTTCAGAAGAGGGAGAATCTTCCTCCACTCTGGGTCTCTTGTCTGGAGGGGGTTGGGAACCCCTGATAAGAGTAATTAAATCCTCAGCCATTTTAAGCATCTGCTTTTTAGGCATGGGGCCTGGGGAGGGGCCCTGAGCAACAGGCCTCTTGGGATGCATGGCTGATTTGGACTTAGTAAAGGCCTTAATGGAAAAGGAAGATGAGGGTCTAAAGACACCCTGGGTGGAAGTGGACCTGTCCACATTAGGAGGCTCAACACTCACAGTGGCTTTGGTGGTTGTAGTCTGAGTAAGGGCCGAGGTACCTGCGGTCTCGGTTACAGAAGACACCGCCAAGGAAGTGTCGTCGGTAGTCGGGGACTGCATAGGCGGCTCACTGAGAACCGGACCACGTGCAGCCGGTTTTGGCGTGGTGTCGGTGGAGACTGCGGACCTCGCGTGCTGGTCCTTGTCCTTGCGTTTTTTGGACAAAACGGTAGTCAGAGTCTCCGACAACATTTTATAATCAAAGGTTTTACCAAAATAATGTTGGGCGAACTCCGCCCGACGCTTAATAGTGCGTTTATTGAAAGTAGCACAAAAGCGACAGCCCGAGACGTCGTGGTCTGGGCCTAAACAAGGTATGCAGAGGGAATGGAAATCCTTATGCAGTATTTGCTTCCCACTAGAAATACAATTATTAACTTTGTCTGACATCGGTCAGAGGCAAGAAAAGTTTCCCCAACGGGGTACTTAGCTTTAAAAAAGACTTCGGTTTCCAATTTTTCGTAAATTCAGGAGCTGGCCGACCGGCACTTGCGAACTGCTTCTGCTTCGGGCACCGCGCGGCAAAAAAGACTGAAGAATATGGTGTCGGCTGTATCTTATATACCCCTGTCGCACTGACATCAGGAAAGAAAGCGACAACAACCGACGCCGGACCTAGACTTTGGAATTCGGCCGACCGAGGGACCGCCTGACGGCAGAGAACCCATATGTGATTACTGCAGCTGTATGCATGATGAACATCATGTAGGTTTAGAATGCACAGTCTGTCCGACGTCAGAAAGACTTTGGATTGAATTGGGTCTATCCTGGCCCCTATGAAATCCAAAATTTGAGTAGGCTGAAGGGAGGATTTCTTGTGGATGATCGTGATCCCTAGATAGCGGGCAAGATGTAGGAAGTAGTCTCTCGCTGAACATAGTAGATGCCTGGTGGGGGCGGCTAGGAGCCAGTTGTCCAGTTAAGGAAAGACCTGAATTCCCTGAAGCCTCAGGTGGGCCGCTACAACTGCCATGACCTTGGTGAACACCCTGGGAGCTGTGGTGAGACCAAATGGTAGGTCCCTGAATTGATAGTGGCTGGCTCCCAGCTGAAAACAGAGGAGCCTCCTGGATCGCCTGTCCATTAGAACATGGCAGTATGCATCCTTGAGGTCTATACAGCACATCCAGTCATTCTCCTGTAATAGTGGGAGAATGGATTGAATGGTGACCATCCGGAACTTCTCTTTGGCAACTGACAGGTTCAGTGTGGACAGGTCGAGAATTGCCTGCAAGTCCTGGTCTATTTTGGCATCAAAAAAAACCTGGAGTAAAGCCTGATCCAGAATGACCGGGGGGGGACGACGTGCTGGATGGCTCTTTTCTAGAAGTTTTTACTTCTAGGGCTGCTACCTCCCTCTGATTGGGTGGTACATCGGGGAGGTGCCCTGACCACGGTGGAGTATTTAGGAATGGGATTGAGTAACCTCTGGATATGATCCGGAGCACCCAGCGATCTGTCGTAATGGACTGCCAATGTGCTAGATGCTCCGAGAAGTACCCCCTGACTACCTCCAGAGAGGAGCAGTCAGGCAACTCCTCAGGGTTGCTGCACGGGTCGATCGGAAAAGGGTTCCCTCGACCCAAAATTCTTCGGCTCCCCACTGCCTCTGGGCCGGCATCCACCCTGTCCTCTGCCTATGAAGGACAAGGGATCTGGAGCGAAACAGGATTGTTGTGATTTCCAGAACCACATCTTTTTCTGTCCTCTTTAGTTCCTGGAGAAGGACCTCTGAAGAGCCGAGAAGCGGATCCCGGTGGCAGACGTTTTCCCGTCCTTCTCACTCTGGAGTAGCGTATTGCGGACGGTCTTGCCAAAAAGCGTAGAACCGTCAAAGGGGGTGTTCACGAAGGATGCCTTGAAGGGTTCCGCAAAGTCCCAGAGACGGGGCCAGGCTTGTCGTAAGACAATGCCTGTTACGCTGGCTCTAGCCGCTCCTTCCGTGGCATGGGAAAGAACCCGCATAGAGGTATTCGTAATGGACTTAAGAGTGGCCATTCGTGCCAAGAAGGTCCATTTGTCCTCAGCCGACATGGACTCTGGTGGTGACCCAGGGTACTCTGATTAGGTCTCGCTGTAGTCGAATCACGTGTGCCATATAGTTCAGTGACCTTACAGACAAGGACGCTGAAGCGAACATCCACTTTCCGAGGCGGTCCATCACCCGAGACTCCTTGTCTGGAGGATGTACCAAGGAACTTTCCTGTGCTAATTTCTTCTTGGTGGCAGCCGCCACCACCATGGCATCTACACGGGCACCCTTGCTCCAAACTGTCCTGTCTGTGGGGGGGGGGCTGAGAATCCTCTCTGGTCTCTTGGGTATTGGCTCCACAGTGTCCGGCTCCTTCCATGCCCTGGTAGTTATGAGGTCCACCAGGAGATCAGCAGGAACACCCAAGAGGTAGATGGGCCTGGGTCGAACGCCTCCAGAAAGACAGACTCATCCGAGGAAGGCTTTTGGGCTGACCAACCCCCTCTAATACGCAGCAGACGTCTTCGGGGGGGTGACCTGGGGGAACCTTCCCCTTCCTCCAAGTCAGTGTCTTCTGTGAGGGACTCGGGTGAATCCAAGTGCCTCCTCTTGCACTTGCGTTTGTGAGGGACCTCCTCAGGGGGGCTGCCCGAGGAGGGTTCACCAACAATGTCCTGTTCCTCCATGGGAACCATCTGGGACGTAGGCGTAGGCTGTCCCTGTGGCCGGATGATGGAAGATAGGCCTGAGAGGGAATGGCGGGTGGATCCATAGCCAGAGCCTGGGATCTGGAATCCCTCGAAAGAACCCTCTCCACAACGTCGAATGCCGAGGGTGAGCTGCTCTCCCTAGAATCCGAAAGCAGTCCCCTCGAATCCGGCACGTGGATCGGTGCCGGAGATGACCCGATCGGATCCAAAAGGAAAGTGCGATCCGACCTCAACGGAGCCGAAGGCACAATAAACCCCTCTGGATTAGACGCTCATCTCACGGCCCCGAGAGCTCAGATCCGAAAAGGGATCCAAGAAACTCGAAGGTACAGTCGGAGCCAAAGTAGGAAACACTGTCGGCGCTGACATCACCCCGGCTCTGAAGCTACTCGGATCAGACAGCTCCGAACCCCGGTAGCGGGTCGGAGAAGGAGCAGTGGGGGTGAAAAAGGGGGTTGAGCTCCCCCCCAGAGGGGGGGGGAGAGGCAAGAGCACTCCCATCTGCAGCTGGGCCTGAAGAAATCAACGCATCATCCGATCCATATCCGCATCAGATAAACTTCTAGTGGACCTGGATGCGGCTGCAGAGACTGGCCAGGAAGGCCGCCTGGACGACCTCGAAGGTGACCGGGTCTCCTCCTCGGGCTCCGGGGAGAAACGTGGAGATCGAAGCTTGGAGGGGGAAGACCCGGAGACCTTAAGAGGGGAGGCTAGCTGCTTAGATAGCAGGGCCTAGGGAGCTGAATCGGCCCGCCTCTTGTGGCTATGATGCCTGTCTCTCTCCTGCTCTTTATCCTTCCTGTCTTTTTCTCGCTTCCCTTTCCTCCTGAGCCAAAGTGGGAGTTGGAATCCCGGCCAGGGGAGCGGGAACTGTCAGTGGGGCAGCCGCGGCTGGTGCCACGGAGGGGGAGGAGGACGAAGCTGAATCCGGGGGCAAAAGGCCCACGAGGACTAGCTTAGTCCGCCTATCCCTCAAAGCCCTGGGGTTGAAGGCTGCACAAATAGTGCAGCCTGAAGAAAGATGGTCTACACCCAGGCAAATAACGCACCGAGTGTGGTCATCCGCTGGGGACAGCTTATGATCACACTCGGAGCATTTTGAAAAAATAGCTTTTGGGGCCTCAAACATAGTAACAAAATTAGGCCCACACGCACACACCTTCACACACAGACAGAAGGGGGGAGAGGATTTAAATTTACACTAACTAAAGATAAACTAAAAATAAACTACCCAGATAGGAAAGAAGGGGTGTCACACACACTCAGAAAAGTGAATTTAAGTGGAAAAAAGTTAATCTACACAACTCACAAAACTCAACGCTAGGAGCTCATTCTCAGATGCTTCAAGAAGCCACGGCAAACAAGATCTGAGGGTTGGAGGGAGGTAGCTGGGCATTATGGGTAGGGGGAGGGGCTTGGAACTCAGTTCTTTGCTAGGAAAGCTGCCAGCTCGGATCCGAATCGGATCCGATACCCACAGATTGCTGATCAAATGAAGTTAACTACTTCAGATCATCAGTTTGGGACAGAAATGTGATATAAAAGAACTTGAGCAAAAGGGAGTGTATAAACATTTGGGAATCGATGAAAGATCAACAATAAAACATGAGCAAATGCAAATAAAACTTAGGAATACTTTAAAAGACTTAAATTAATCCTGAAAACAGCATTGACATCTAGGGACAAAATCCAAGCTATAAACCAATTTGCTCTTCCAGTCCTAACTTATGGTTTTGGAGGACTGACTGGTCCCAAAACATGTTGGACAGATTAGACAGGAAAACAAGAAGGATGCTTCATGCGCACCAAATGATTTATAAAAATCAGTGTATACCAAGATCACACGTTCTGAAGGTGGGCTGGGCCTCCTTGAAATTTATTACATGTATAGATCTGTAATTTATACATGTAGCACAGAAAATTATGAAGTCTACATTCACATGGGATCACCCATTACCAACAGTTCAAAATAGATAGGTGATAGAAAAACCAGAGTAGCCTACGAAAAGAAGACAAAAGTAGCACTGATCATTGAAACTGCCAAACCCAGTGACTACAGTGTTTTGTGTACAAAGAGACACAGTCATAAAATATCAGGACTTGCAGGCAGAAAGGAGAGCAATATGGAAGATACCCAGACAGACAGTTGCAATAGTAGTAGGAGCAATGGGTCTTATAAAAAAACTATCTACAATCGTATTTAGATATGTTCCCAATACATGTAACCCCATACGAATTGCAGGAGAAGTCCTTACTGGGCACATTGCAGGTGCTGAGAAGAGTACTTCTGGCTGACAAAGATTTAAATACTAATTTCATGAACTTTAATCATACTTTGAGTTAGGAATGCGTTCATTTCTGTCATGGTGTTAGAAACTGAAAAGATTTGGAAAAATTAAAAGGGTATAACCATCCAAAAGGTGTTTGATAGTTTGGACAGGAAAACAAGAAGGATGCTTCATGCTCAACTGATTTATAAAAATCAGTGCACACCAAGACTATATATTCCCCATTCTGAAGGAGATGTAGGCCTCCTCAAAATTGATTACATGTACAGATCTGCGATAGTGGGACAGCATATATATCTGTTGACCTCAAAAGACCCAAATGTAGTGAAAGTTTTGAAACAGGAGGAGAACAAGTCTAAGATGACTTCCCTACTTAGTTTAGCAGAAGCATACTGGCATCAAGTGGGAAAGGAAATCAAACCAGAAGCAGATAAAGATCAGGTACCAACCGAATGTACCAAAAAACAAAAGAAAGAATATAAGGTGAAGGATCAAATGAGAAGGCAAGAAATGTGGAAAATGCATAAATATAATTGCAAGTATAGGAAACTCTTGGAACAACCTCATGTTGATCAGGATTGAACACAGGAATAGTTAAGGAGAGAAATTTAAACCAAAAGATGAAAGGTTAATATTGGTGGCTTAAGATAGTGGACTACGTACACGTTGGTTTACAAAGTCTATTGAATATGTGGGAGAAACAGACAAAGGTAGGATTGAAAACAGAACTGGAAACAGTTGCACATCTTGTTGCTGGTTGTCTTTTAAAACAAATTTAAAATGTGCACAAAACACGCAGTTTACTATGTGTTTTGTGCACATATTAAATTGGTTTTAAAAGGCTTCCGGCTGGCTTCTGGTCTATCGGTATCTTGGATTTGGTTATTGGTCTCATTTTGGTACCTTGTGGTTGTTTTTTCTTGTTGCTGGTTGTGATATACTGATGGCAGAAAAACTGTACACTTAAAGACATAATAACGTAGCACGACTGGCGCATTGGGGATTGTGCAAACATTATAATATTGAAGTAGCTGAAAAATACTGGAAATGTGAGTCATAAAACATGACAGAAAATGATGAAGTTTGTATCACATGGGATCATCCAATACCAACAGTTCAAAAATTAGATGCAAGAAAACTAGACATAGTAGTCCACAAAAAGAAGACAAAAGTAGCATTGATTACTGAAACAGCCAACACCCAGCGACTACAGTGTCTTACGTACAAAGACACAAAGTCATAAAGTAACAGGATTTGTAGGCAGAAAAAGAGGGCAATGTGGAAGGATATCCAGACAGTTCCAGCAGCAGTTGGGGCAACAGGTCTTATAAAAAAAAGAATTTGCAATCATACTTGGATATGTTAACAATACATGCAAATCCATACAAACTGCAGGAGGACTTATTACTGGGCATCTTACAGGTGCTGCAAAGAGCACTCTGGGCTATCAAAGATTAAAACAATACTAATTTCATGAACTTATACCTTGACTTAGGAATGGGGTCCATTCCCGTCATGGTATTAGAAATCCAAAAGACTTGGAGAAATTCAAGTGCATAACCATCTAGGGTAGCATATAGTACCACTCAATCCAAACTGGGAACCTTTCGTACTTCAAAGCCTAAGCAGAAAACTTCTCAGCAGCTCTAAGTACTGCAGTGCACCAGCCAGTGGTGGTCAGAAAAAGAAAACCCTGGGCTACGCCTTGAACTCAAACCAAAGATCACCAAAATCAACCAGGGAAGTTTCCTGTGCCACCACAGGAATGGAAAACCAAACCCATGCCATACTTAAAAAGCCAAGAATGAGTTTAATCTTGAGTTTTAAGAAGAGATGTAGCATAAGAAAGAAAGGAAACATGTTGAGAAACACAAAAGGAAAAATATAACCACCTCAATCCTTCGTTTCTCTACTTGTTGTCAAACAAAAGAAAAGAACTGTGGTCTCATGATGGCCATTAGGTCAAACCTCAGTACCCTACTTCCAGATTCAGTCCGGACATGGTCTTGGTAGCTGTAACTTCAAGTAAGGAATGATAAAGCAGCAGCTCCAAAGTCATTCACCAACACATTTACATCCAAAGGAATTATAACTACTTACAGGATGACTCTTACAATCCTAGCAGTATGTCAGACAAGCAACCATCTATGCAAAAGCAAGGAACAATTTTGGTGCATCCTTGCTTGATAAGGTACCAGACAGGGTATTGAGCTAAAAAAAGTGGAAACTGTAGAAGAATCTAGACTCCCCAGCCAAAAGGGCCACCAATCTTGCCCACTTCTCATTCTATGACACAATGAAGAAAAACACTCCAAACCACAGAAATATTATCGTAAGCACTTTCGTTTACTCAGAATAGGCAAACTTAATCAGACAAATCACTTCCAATAATAAAATCCTTATATAGACAAACTTAACTGACATCACCATAGCAATCAAAACAGACAAAACATTTAAAAGGGCAATGCCCCAAAAAGTATAGATATATATATATATATATATATATATATATATATATATATATATATATATATAATATAATGCTGATTGTAAACCCTAAAAAGTACCTATTTCACAACATTTTAAATATGTACAATCTACGTATAAACTCATATTAATGGTTAGGTGCATATTCTAGTCAAAAGTAGGACAGCAAGAAAGGAACAAATGAGACTGAAAGTGAAAGAGATGCAAAGTAGGCTACTCCATCTCCTATGAACAACCATGCTTCAATAGTAATGGGCTGTCTGTGGAAAGCAAGGCCAAACCAAGGCTCAGGGTGGACTGTCCACAATAAAGGCTCCACGATGCAGGATGGACTCCAGGTGTGATACAAAACACAAGAAAGTCTCGCAGTCCGAAGCAATACTTTCATCCTGAGAACAATGCAGAATGTCTCAACGCTTGCTGAGGAGATGCAACCAACTCCAGACTTTGGCACTGATCTGATCCTATGCCCAGATCAAAGATCTCCTGAGCCTTCTCAAAGGTAAAGGGAACACATACAGCTTTGATTAAAAATGCAACAAAATAAACAGGAGAAAAAACAGCATCCACAGGAAAAAAAAAGGCAACCCATAGAACAATTATCCACAGATTAAGCAGGTCAGAGTGGAAGAGGAAAAGAAGGTGCTGTGAGTGACCAAGATGTCCCAAGCCCCAACTTTTCTGAATCAAGGGCTATCACTTGACAGTGTAAACCAGTAGGATCTACCATCTCCTCCCACCCTCGGCAAGATTAGACTGTAGTCTGAGAAGAAGCCAGCAGGCTGGTATGTCCAAACCCAAATGAAGCCTGATGTTACCGTTAACATCATGCTCAGGCTTGCCATTATATATATATATATATCTATGGGGGCAAGGGGAAAACGACGAGTGGTCTGATGAACCCAATCAGTTTCATTACAGGCTTGAGCATTGTCTAGGTAATATCTGAGCTGCCTGTGACATCCAGACTGTGAATAATCTTTTCTTCCTTGATCCTGGGTTCATAGAATGCAGGGAGATTAAGTCCGTCTTCAGGTAAACTACCACTCTAGGTATAAAAGAAAAAAGTCAGCTCTCAAAGAAACTCTGCCCTTGTGCAAAGTGAGGTGGGGCTGACTTGCCATAAGAGCTTGCAACTTATTGCTTTAGCTTCTGCTAGAAATGTCCAAGTAAAACACACTTCCATGTTAAGAACCCCAAGTCAGTCTGATAAGTTCAGATGGGAAATGAGTAAGCTTTTTAAGCACAAAGATAAGGTACAAAAGAGGAGCCATCTGCTTTCTCTGTGAATGGACATGCAACAACCATTTCAAAATCTATTTTAACTTGAGGATGATTAAAAAGAAAGGCTCTAAGGGCAGACAAGCAAAACTGCTAACCAGTGGACCTTGACAGAAGCAGGGCCGGCCTTAGCTGAAACTGCACCCTAGGCGAAGCACTGCTCTGGTGCCCCTTAAGCCCCACCCACACTGAACACAAGGAACACCCCTGTTTGAGCCACACCCACAGAAGGGTCACGCCCACAAAACACTCAACGTGAGCTTATCTTTGTTATGCTAAACTGTTTGGTCACATTTAGAAACATGCACACTTAAACACACAGATATGGCATGGCCTCATATCCGAGTGCTCATATCAGTCACCGGGGGGGAGGGGTGTTAAAGCCAAAAATGAATCCTTTTGGCTACCTGAATGAAATATAAACACACACTACACAAAATTGATTTTCTATGATTCTCTGATTTTCAATGTCTGCAGGTTGAAAGGTATGGGAAAGTTGTAATCTCCATATTAATGGTTATCTAACCCTTATGCAGGAATTATAAATTATAAAATTATGAAAATATGCTTCAAAGTAAACTATGCCTAGCATATAGTTCTCTTCATAATGATGTGTTTCAGCTTTTACTAAATTTTGAATTGATTAATTAATTCATCACTGTCTAGAGGAAGAGATTAAACTTTTATCATCACTGTCTAGAGGAAGAGATTAAACTTTTATTATCTTGTGCATTTCCTTGGGAGAGTTGCAGGAGTAGCCACAGTGAGATTTGTAACACTGCTGACACTGGAAGCCATGGATAGAGGTGGACAGAGCAGCACCAGTAATTTAAGCGAGCAAGAAGGAAGGGTTTCTTCACAGAGAAGATGGTGATTTTGTTATGGCAGTCATCTGCTTTAATAAGGCACAATTCAAGAGGATTTTTATCATGCATATATGATGCTTCCTCTTAAGTGGGCCAAATGCAAAATTAAATTATTATTCTAACCTCAAGTACATATAACTAACTGACATATCTCTCATCATGCAGACATTGAAAACTGGAGCAAAAGTCCTTGAAAAGATAAAAATATGGACATTTAATTGGCATAAAATATGAATGCTGTCTAACACAATTCTCTGTGCTTCCAGTACAAATGTACATGCTGCTCACAAATATATTTTTAAAAAACAAAATATCAAAAATGATAGAAACATACAAGCACATTATCAAAGATGCAATGCAAAATCTGTAGACTTTAATGAACTGGATGGCAAAATTCTACCACACAAGGTCATTTATTTTTCCTTAAGAAAAAGGACGATGCAAAACGTGTGCCCCGTTTCTTTTAATTATTGTTGCCATTAGTATGTTGGTCATCTAGAGAGTGTATGTACTAGGCAGCTTCAAAGATCACATGTGGTGAGCGGAATTCACAAAGCTGAATGAAGGGCAAACCAAGCTTGACATTCACTAAAAAATAGGAACATCCTGTGCAGGGCTAAATCAGGCCCGATAATAGGGATGTTATTTCAAAATAGGGCTAGGTGAGAGGTCTGGTAACTTGCTAATATAAAATAAAGTGAAGAAAGGACAAAAGGGAAAGAAAAACTGCTAGAATGGTAAAAATATAGCAGTTTAAGTGTAATCACAAATGCAAAATAATGTATCTAAGAAGCAATAACTCACAGGAAAAAGGAATGCACTGTTGGAATTTAGGTAGTTAAAACAGCTCAAGCAGAAATGGATTTGTTGCTGGTCATATCATATGCTCTAAAGTTAAGCAAGCAATGTGACGTGGGGCAAGGAAGGCAGGTGCGCTACCTGGATGCATATGATGAGACATCACCTGCAGACAACGGAAAGTTGTTAATCTTTGATAATTGGTAAGATCTCTTTAACCTATCTGGGAGATCTTCTGATTTAATTGTTGAAAAATACATTGCTAAAATGAATTGCTAGTCATCTGAGATGAAACCATTTATGAACTGTGACTAAGTCCTGACTCAATATGAGTAAAGTTTTCTGCAGATTGTTCAGTACATAGTAAGACAGTACTAGATTATATTGACGGATAAGTCAGGGCTTACTGTAGAAACTGTATTTGTTATTATTGTAAATATTAGGGCCCCCAGGATTAATCCCTAAGATTCCCATGATAAGCAGGTGGGTACTGGGCAATGTATCTTTCCTGATCCATTGAAGTGATGTACAATTAAGATATTTGACTAGCCATTCATTCATTATCGCTGTGTCATATTACAATTGCAGCTATAACTACACCTAAGACTCTAATGGTATCTACAACAAAAATAGTTCTAACAGCTATAACTACAAAAGCTCCCAGATAAAAGGTGTGACAGAAACTAGTACAGGGTGCACTATGTAGTTATTTTGATTATCTGTCTAAGTACATTGTTAAAATTTTGCCCACATTCTTGGTATGTGACTACAGGCTTATATACATCCATGATATGTTATCAAATCTACTAAAATTAAAAACTAAAGTAAAAGTTCACACGCTCCACAAGCAAACCAAAGCATAGAGAAACCCATCCCAAAAGCGCACACCCAAAGCAATCCCCAAACCCGTGCTTGATTCTAAGCACAAAAGTAAAACGTATTTAAAAAATAAAACATGGACTGAATTTCCCTTCCACTTCAAACACACACTACACAAAATGCTTGTCTGCTTGCTTCGTTCTAATAAACGCGTCCCAGTGCTACTGTGCTTCCTTCAAACCACATCTCAGAAATATAAACACACACACACTATTCCTTCACATCTCAGAAATATAAACACACACACACTATAAAAAATTACATTTCATCAATAACCCCTGGACCACATCTCTTGAGTCACTTACCTCCTAGCCTCCGGTGTAAAAGTTGTAAAAAACCATAAAACGCCAAAAGCACGCTCCGTTCAGTTTGTAGTACTCCACGTGGAAGAACGATGCTGACTCACGTCCACAGATTCCGAGAACTGCAATCGCCTAGCCAATAGGTACATCTGACTCCCAACAAAGGAAAGAACAAGAGGTAGGAAGAGGTGGGGGCTGTCTGTGCTACTGTGGATAGGATGGAAAACAAGTTTGTGCTTAAGTTGAAGTGGGGGGGGGGGGGGGCGCATTTCTAGCCTGTATGGGCGTCGCGCGTCGGTGACTGACATTTGAAAAATAAATTTGTTGTCTTTTCAGCTTTCCCGGTTAGCGTTACTTCACAGCAGAATTGCGCCCTTTTGAGGCCGGCCTGTACGGCGCCCTAGGCGGTCGCCTAGTTCACCTATGCCTAAGGCCGGCCATGGACAGAAGAAAGACCAGACAACAGCAACTCTCAATCAAAACACAGAGGCAGCCAGGCTTGAAGCAGACGGGCCCTGGTCCTTGGAATGGTGCCAACCAGAAAATATTTTCCACTTGCATATACATAAATTTAAAGTAGCAGGTTTTCCCCCTCCTTTAGGTCTTGTTGTATAGCTTCAGGAAAAAAGTACTTAAAAGGCATCAAGATTCTATCACCTAAGCAGTTAGTTTTTAGGTCGGTGTGCATCAAACAACCCTGCCTTGTATAAGCAAATCCAGTCAGTGAGGAAACCTATGGGAATTACCCTTGGACAGATTGAAAAGAACTGTTGCCTGGGCCAAGAGTCACCACCACCATTTTTGGAAAGTTCTTGAGAATCTTCAGAGCAACTATGGATATCAGTGGAAATGCAAGCAGGAACATTCTCATCCACATGAATGAAGAAAGCATGTCTACCAGGCCTTTCTGCAAGGAGTCCTGGAACAGAATTTCTTTAGTTGTCTATTCTGAGAGGAGGCAAGCAGATCTACTTTAGGTGTTCTCCACAACTGGATCAAGTCTTGGAAGACCCTAAGATGAAATTTCCATTTGAGGGTCTGACCTGGTCCTGTTCAACTTATCCACAACCAAGTTTTGCTCTAAGTGTGTGTGTCTGTGTGTGTGAGACCTGCAGAGTGAAATACAGCAGATATTTTTTCCCAGGCTATCATAGCAAGTCTGAAAGATGGTACAATTTGGTACCCCCTTGTTTATGTTCCAGATCAATGTGTATAAACCTATACAGGTCCAGGGGACCAGAAATTTTGAAAGATTTTTAAAGCATCAATCACTGCAACATTTCTCTGACATTTATGTGCTTGCATCTGTCAAAGGATTTCCACGGACCTTGCACTTCCACCTCCTCGGAAATGACTCCCAACACCACATCCGATATTTCTGTAGTGACAGATTGTACAAGGGTCAGAAGGGAGAATGGGAGCTATGGATTGGAAAAGATCTGATCTAGCCACCAGAAAATCTCCCTTTTTGGTTTTCCCCAGTGTGGAGTCTTGCCAGGGGAAGCATGAAAATCATTCATGCCATGTACCTCCAAAATCTTGAGAAATTTCACTGCAGATGCCTGGCTTTGGTTGAAAAAAAAATGGCAAGAACTACTGAAACATCTCTACCTTGTCTAGTGGAAGGTAAGCTCTTCCCAGAGCAGAATCTATTAGACTTTGCAGAAATACAATCCTGTGAAAAAGAATGAGAATACATTTTTAAAAGCCGATTTGAAAACCCAAAATGAGTAGAAGATTCTGAACAGTTGCTAAAGACACTTGTCAACTGGAAAAAAATGGTAAAAATAAGAATCATCCAGATCTGAATGCCTTTAAAGTCTGAAAAAGCAATTACTGAAGCCATACACTTTGTGAATATCCTTGAAGCAGTGGGGAGATTGAAGGGTAAGATGGAGAACCGATGATGCAAACCAAACCAAAACATCTTAGGAAAAAAATCTGAACTGCTTGCAATATAAGTGTGATAAGCAACTTTAAGTCTAGCTTTGCCGTGAAAAGTAGAAAAGGGACTGATGGGAAAGCATTCTGAACTTCAGAATCACGATAAAAGATTTTAGAAAGGAAAATCTTGCACAGGCCTTCAAGATCCTTCAGTCTTTTGTACCACAATAAACCTTGCATAAAAATGTATCCATCTGACAGGATGTTTTGTTATTCTCTGGGTGAGCATCTGATATAAAATGGGAGGAAACAAGGAGATTTGGTTCAGTTGGGAATCTACTGAAAGGGAGGGAGCTATTCATGTAATTAAATGTATAACTGCTAAATTACATTTAAAACCCACTCATCAGCCACAATGTGGTGCCACAGAAGAAGATGAAGACTCAAAGAGAGGGAAAGGTTGCCAAAGTGGGAGGAGCCTGAACATAAGACATGGAAAGGTTGTCAAAGTGGGGAGGAGCCTGAACATGCATTCAGTCATGCTGAATCAGAAGAATGTCCTTGATTTTTCTTACCCTTCTTTTTGGATCTCCTTGGTATTGCTTTTAAATTCCTGCATGAAGGCTACTTGCTGCTTAAATTACTTCTTAAAAAATGGAGCGGAGGAAGAAGGGAAATTTTTGCTTGCTTTAAAAAAGGACGGCTGATAAATATTAGTCACCCCATGAATCAACTTTCCCCTTTCATCATACTTCTTGAGTGTCTCAGCTGCAGAAGGGCCAAACAGAACTTCCTTGTCTAATAAAGATTTTTAAAATTACAGTTTTAACATCTTCAGGAGTGTTTTGACAAAGTCAACCTAATCTTCTCACTAATGACCTAGAAGCCACAATTCTGGTGGAAAAATAACAGCATCATAATCACACCTTAAAACATGTTTATTAACTTGAAAAGCAGATGTTAGAGAGGCATTAAATTTTTTTTTGTTTTCGCTTGGCAAGAAGGGAGGTTAATTATTAACTTTTGCATATATTCAAAACCATACTCTCAACTGCCCAGAATTTCACAGAATGTCCAGATATTTGCCTCTTATTTGGTCTGTTCCTCATATTTGCAACTATCTGGTAAATCAGAGGGTTGAAGTCACTAAATGATGCACATTTGAGTTTCAGACTTCATATCCTTCAGAAAATGCATACTAACTCAAATCCTGTTATTCTAGCAACTTTCTAAGTTTATAAGAGCAATATTTAAAATCTGTCCCTATTTCGGGCCTCGCCCCATTATTTTAGACTATGTTCAGATTTCTTGCACTAAGAGGTTCAGAGGTATGGTCAAAAGATAGAAGTAAAAACTAATATAGGCGCTTGAGAGTTTAAAATCCTTAAAGATAACTGAGCAGAAGAATACACTTTCTTCCGTAACCTGCCAAAGCTTCCTTTTTCCTTGTCATTGGGAATGAAGTCAGCAACAGTAATCTGTTTAACAGAAGCAGTTTTAGATAAAGAAATTACTGCTATATTTTTAAAGTTGAAAAAACAAGTGCTTATGAGTTTCAGGAACTCAGTATCAACTGCCAGACTTCTTCAGGAAAGAAGTTAGACAGGCAAACCAGCAGCAGTAAGTAAAACATTCTCTAAAGAATGCAAAACGTGAGGTACAGTCACAGATTTAGGTAAATCCAACTGTAATAAATCATAATATAAATTTTGTGTGTAAATGAACTTCACTGTGCTCCCACCAAAAAGCCTTCATCTTAAAATCTGAGAAAAAGAAAAATATTTTAGAGGGAAATCTGAAACCATACTTTCCTCAGAGTTAGACTGTCCAGATTGAGAAGAAATTCTTGAAGTATAGCATCCACCTGCAATGCTTGCACTTTTGGCTAACAATCCAAGTCAGAAAGAGAAGGAAGTCTTCTTCCTTTCATGTCTGAAGCAATACTTGGCAAAGAAAAGGCAGAAATGGGGTTCTTCGAAAATTCTAGCAAATATTCTCTGTCCACAGAAATAGAAACATGGGAAGGAAAGATTTTCTCATTGTGTTGACCTTTCCTGGGAATCTCCCAGGAAAATAATCAAACCATGGTAGGTAAACTCATACCAGATTCAGGATCCTTATCTCAGCACAGTGAAGGACTTTCACTCACTCCTACCCCTTAAACTCACAAGTGTGGTTCTCCCTTGCCCAACAAAGGCATCCTTACAGCTACAGAAGACATACTATCCCTGGTCTTTGGTGGCCACTGGTGCAACAGCAGAGGGGCAAGGGGGAAAAAGACAAGTGGTCTGATGAACCAAGATTGGCTACAGCAGAGCCATTCACCAGTAGCCAAGGCACATGAGCTGGCCAGCCAGCCACAGACTCTCTCTAACAACCTTCTTCTTGTGGGCACATGAAGTTATAACCACGGAGACTGGTAGCTACTACACAGGTAAGCAGAGAAGGAAATCTTGAAAGTGAGTAGCAGAGCCTGGGTAAGTCAGTAAAAGTAATGTACAGAACAAGTGGTACTGAGTTAAGTAAACCACTGACAGACCCCAAAGCATAATATCCTTCTTCAAAAACCCAAACTGACAAAAAATTCTGTCAAAAATAGATTTTGCATAAAAAGGTTCACAATCATATACACAAAAACTCCCTTAAATGAAATGGTGGCCCATAAAACCATTTAGTTTCATAGCAAACACATCTCAGCTGAAAAAGCACAAGTTTTCCTCAGAACAGTAAATTTAAGTAGAAGGTTTTCCCCAACAGGGACTCATCTGTCCATTCTTGAAGGATCATTAACCAGGCCAACCAAAGGAGAGCACTTTGGCAGCAAAAAAGTGCTAACTAAATTAAACTATTGCTCTAATTGTCTTTATATTGGAGTTCCTGAGACAGAGCGAGTCCGAGTGAGAGACAGTGAGCGAGCAGGAGTGAGAGACAGTGAGCGAGCAGGAGTGAGAGTGAGATAGGAGCATGAGCACGAGTGAGATAGGAGCATGAGCACGAGTGAGATAGGAGCATGAGCACGAGTGAGATAGGAGCATGAGCACGAGTGAGAGCGAGCATGAGCACGAGTGAGAGCGAGCATGAGCACGAGTGAGAGCGAGCATGAGCACGAGTGAGAGCGAGCATGAGCACGAGTGAGAGCGAGCATGAGCACGAGTGAGAGCGAGCATGAGCACGAGTGAGAGCGAGCATGAGCACGAGTGAGAGCGAGCATGAGCACGAGTGAGAGCGAGCATGAGCACGAGTGAGAGCGAGACACATCGAACGTGAGCGAGAGCGAGACACATCGAACGCGAGCGAGACACATCGAACGCGAGCGAGAGCGAGACACATCGAACGCGAGCGAGAGCGAGACACATCGAACGCGAGCGAGAGCGAGACATCGAACGCGAGCGAGACATCGAACGCGAGCGAGACATAGACACGCGAGCGAGAGCGAGACACGCGAGCGAGAGCGAGACACGCGAGCGAGAGCGAGACACATCGAACGCGAGCGAGACACATCGAACGCGAGTGAGAGCGAGACACATCGAACACAAGTGCAAGTGAGAGATATCGAACGTGAGTGCGAGCGAGAGACGAGCATGAGTGCAAGAGAGAGAGCATGAGTACAAGAGAGAGAGTGGAGAGAGTGCAAGACAGCGCGAGTACAACAGAGCGCAAGTGTGAGCGAGAGTGCAACAGAGCATGAGTGCGACAGACAGAGCACAAGTGCAGGAGAGACAGAATGCGAGAGCGTGCAGAAGAGACAGTGAGAGCAAGAGTGCGAAAGAGCAAGAGAGAGTAAGAAAGCAAGACAGTGCAACAAAACGTGAGGTAGAACATGAGAGAAAGCACCAGAGAGCACGAGACAGATCATGAGACACAGTGAGATAGAAAGAGTGAGTGAGATAGGAAGAGTGAGAGCAAGAGAAAGCGAGACACAGTCCAGGAGACAGTGTGAGAGAGCAACACAAAGAGAGCAAGAGTGCAAAAACCAGTGAGACACAAGTGAGAGAGAAACAGACAGTGAGTGAGAGGGAGCGAGAGAGTGAGAGAAAAAGGGAGCAACAGAGTGAGAAAGAGAGAGGGAGCAAGACAGTGAGAGAGGGAGAGGTAGGGAGTGAGAGAGGGAGCAAGAAAATGAGAGAGAGGGAGCAAGAGAGTGAGAAAGACTAATAGAGAGGGAGCAAGAGTGCGAGAGAGAGCAAGAGTGAGTGCAACAGAGCGTGCAGGAGTGCAAGTGCGAGAGAGAGAATGTGTGACAGAGAATGAAAGTGTGCAAGAGAAAGTGACTGCATGACAGCAAGAGAGAGAGTGCAAGTAAAATCAAGAGAGAGTGCGTTTGAGGAGAGACAGACAACAGAGAGAGATACGGTGTGTATGGGTGAGTGGAAGGTGCCCTTATACTTTCAAAGCTGGCTGGTCACTGGGGTAAGACCCAAATAACGTAGGCCACTGCAACAGTGATCTAAATGTTGAAAACCTATCCATCAATGCACACTTCAGTGACAAAGACCTAACTACTGTCAGATCCCTAAAGGAAATTGGAAGAGAAGGAAGCTTGGCATTCCTCAGCACACAAATAAGAGCATGTGTACATGATTAAGACAGTATGCAATAATAACCAGATATTAGGCAGACTGGGGCTGTATGTGATTATGCTCTTTGCAGAAGATGCACAAGAGAGAGAAGTCCTTTTTGGTGTGATGCTAGTCCCATCAAGACAGTCAACAAGGATGAAATCCCACACCCATACTTCAAGCTTCCATCAAGACTGAAATAAACAGTTGATACCTTGTGTGTCAACCACAGACCCTAGCACAGATCACGATTGCCCCTCTCAAGCAAGACCAAACCAATCCTGCTGGGCCTGGGAAAAGAAGCTTCGGTGGGTCCCAATTACCTCAATCCACAACTTGGTGACTTGAAGGAATAGGTCCCAAATGTAAGATTGGATGGGTCCAAGGCTGAATCTCTTGGCTGAAGAACAGGTGATTAAATGCCCGATTGGCTGCATCTCCAGAGTGGAAGCCAGCACACACTAATCAAGGATCTCTGGTTGATCACCTCCATAGCACAGAGTGTAATGAGAAATGTTCTTAGACCCACCATGGACTATGCTAAGCACGATACAGACAACTTTAAGGGCTAAACTTTAAACAGTTCTTCAAATTAAATCTTTAGAGAACAAACCTGATCTTCCTCTCATGTCACAAGAGGAACACTACCCTCTAAGCCCTGTAAGGAAATTACAAAGGCAGAATATCTCACCTTTACATCACGAACTTCAGAAAACACAACAGAATAAGCAGTGTCTACAAAACCAAAGGTCTTCAAAAAAAAATCCAAACCAGCCAGTCTACACCACAGACAATGAATTTATTTAGCGCTTTCATCTTGGTTAATACCAAGACTATCAGAATAACAAAAACACACCAAGCAAGAGCTTAAATATATTTGAACAATTAACCACTTAATCAAATAATTAAAAAAGTATAAGGATAAAAATAAAGAAGGTAATGGCTGTTTGAAACGCTTCTCCAATATCGTTCAATAAATATAAGTTAAAGGCAGGAGAGCGAAAAGGCAGTATATCCACTTAGAATACAGCACACATACAAATGTAGCTTAAAAAGTCACCAAGCACCAAACAATCGATATTCCCAATATGTCAGCAAATATCTCAAGTCCACGTTGTGGTCAAAAAATCCACTCGGTAGTAGTATATAAACTCAGTGTAGAAACATATATATTCCAATTTCTCAGCAGTATTCACTTCACCAGCTAAATAAAGGAACGGATCGACCACAAATATATCGAAAACCAGAATTTATTCAAATACAAGAAAAACGGCAAGCGCTTTCACCCGTAGGCTTCATCAGGCCATGGACAATTAAACATTTAAATAGCTTATATACCTTCAAACACTTATTAGTAATGACATCACTTCCTGATGTTAATTACCATCTTTCTTATTCAAATAGCGCTTGAATAAGGTTAAATTCATAAAACAT
Organism: Protopterus annectens; assembly: GCF_019279795.1. Lineage (NCBI taxonomy): Eukaryota > Metazoa > Chordata > Ceratodontiformes > Protopteridae > Protopterus > Protopterus annectens. The sequence continues at coordinate 898,755,823 of NC_056744.1, read as the reverse complement.
TGAATAAAACAAATAATTCTAACTATTCCAAAAATATATATCTCTTATATAATATATATGCATGTATTAAAAACAATAAAAGTGCACATAAAAAGTGCATTGAATTATATATTAAAACACGCATTGAATATGTATGTATTACGAATGGCAACCTATGCATTCATAAAAGGCACAATACCGTGCGCAAAAAACATTCCACTGACATCAATAATCTAATTCAAAACACATAATTCAAAACTGAATACACTATATTCCACTACATAAAATGAACGCGATTCCATACTCAGCCGTTTAACACGACGATGTATAAGCACATAATACAATGTGATTGCATGTGCACCTAATATATACTATGTGCATCATATAACTATAAATAAACTATTCAGTAAATGTAATAAAAGATTCACAATTCAAATAGATCCTGATCAACTATATGTATTATATATTTATATATTAAATAATAATAAATACTAAATAATAATAAAATATACAGTTACATTTATATTTACAATAAAGTGTAGCAAATCTATTATAGTATATATCACAATATATAATAATTAGATGCATCAAATCTATTATAGCATAATATATATCAGTGTAATTCATTAATCCTAATATTTATTAACTTTTAAACTCCTAGCCCTTAACATAGGTTTTATGGGAATTCTGTCATTAAGTCCTGGGTCCCGATGGGCTCTCAGCCTAATAATCCATTTACTTTCATGTTGCTCAGTTATATTACGTATTGGTCCTCTCCTAACAGTAGGTGTGTTGACATACATAACCATAAATTTAAATGTTCCATTATAGGTTCATAGGTTCATACTAGGCTATCTGCCCTAGGGCATTTATAAGCCAAGCCAGAGTGTGTTTGGCTTTCGTCACCCATTTTAAATTAATTTTGCTATGCCCTTTCTCGAGGTTAGTATACTGTGCCTCTGTCTAACAGTGACACAGAAGTGATACCCGGGATAAACCTACGATCTCCCATCCACTCATCAAGATTCCTCTTGAAGAGAGTCAATGAGGGAGACTCTGCCTAACCTGGACTGGGATTTTATTCCAGAGTGAAGGGAGCCTCTGGGTTATGAATCTGTCCCTCCAGCATGTCCTATTTATTTCAGTGCTGAGGTTCAAGTCTCTCGAGCGTGTAGCTCGATGGGATTTGGATTTTTTGAGGTGCAGCATGTCCCTTAATTCCGAGTTGGACATGGCCTTATACGTCAGGCACAGGTCACCTCTGAGCAGGCGGTATGCCACTGAGTAGAGCTGGAGTTTCTTTAACCGGGCAGCATATGGCATCTGTTTGAGCACTTTGATCCTCTTGGTGAGGTACTTTTGGGGTCTTTCCAGTTGCTGCAGGTGTTTGGTAAGGTACATCCCAAAAGGGGCATTGTACTCGATTATGGGCCTGATGAGGGATGAGTAAAGAGGCACGATTACCTCCCCTAATCTAGATGTGAATCCCTTCATGATTAGGTGGGCTATATAAAATGTTTTTCTAACCACTTTGGCCACGTGGTTGTCAAATGAGAGATTGCTATCAACTTGGGTCCCCAGGTCCCTAATTACTTCTTCTGTACTTAATGGATTACCACCTATGTGGTAATTTGTGGGCACTTTGTTTTTGCCAAAGGGGATGACTATACACTTTTTGGCGTTTAGCTTGAGGACATGGCTCTGGCACCAGTTGTCTGTTTCTATGAGGCCCTTTTGGAGGATGCTTGTGTCAGCTGGAGAGTCGATTATGGCGCCCAGTTTGCAGTCATCTGCGAACTTGGTCAGCCACAGTCCTTCCGTGTTGGCCTGTACCTCCGAGAAATATATACCAAACAAGAGAGGTCCCAGGACTGAGCCTTGTGGGACGCCACTTGTACCTGGTTTGGAGTCTGACATGGCTTCAGCAATTCTAACCATGTGGGTTCTGTCCTTGAGCCAGTTTGCAACCCATCTAGTGACATAGGGGTTTATATTTAAGCTGGTGAGCTTATCTATAATGCCCCAGTGGGGTATTGTATCGAAGGCTTTCGCGAGGTCCAGATAGGCTGTGTGGACCACCTTCCCTTCGTCAATGGCCTTGGTGACTGTTTCAAAGAAGTCAACCAGGTTTAAGAGGCAGGATCTGCCCTTAAAGCCAAACTGGGTAGGATCCAGTGTCTGTAGGTCCCCAATATCTTTATTTATGAGGTCCATGATGATCCTTTCCATAGCTTTGCAGACCAAGCTAGTCAGGCTTATGGGGCGATAGTTTCCAGGGTCTGTTGAGGCACCACCTTTGTGGAGAGGGACCACTGTTGCTATACGCCACTCTTTGGGTACATATCCTGTAGTAAGGCTGAGATTGAACAGTAGTTTTATGTTTGGGTTTAGCTCTTCTTGGAGTTCATGTAGGACGCAGCCTGGGACACCGTCTGGTCCCATTGATGCTGTGTTTTTTGCTTTGGAGAGGGCGGCTCCCACCTGAGCATCTGAGAAGTCATGGGGGCAGCACTCTGCTGGGATAGATATGTGCCCTTTTGGTGGGGAGGGGGGGAGAAGTTTGCGCTGAACCTGTCAGCTAGGATGTTGGCAATGTCTGTGGGATCAGTGTATTTTTTGTCATTTTGGACTAATTCTGAGCATATCTGAGAATTCCCACCCAGGTTCCTAACATAACTAAAGAAAGCCTTGTGATTATCCTTAGTGTCCTGTGCAATTTTTCTCTCGAAGCTGGCCTTTGACGATTTTATGAGTGCCCTTAGTTTTTTGCTAATACTGATCAGAGATGCCTTCCCTTTTTGGGATTTTGCTCTATCATGTAGTAGCTTCCTCCTTCTATTGTATAGTTTGTTTATGGCTGGGGTCCACCAGACAGGTAGTCTGCCTTTGGAGGATTGGGTCTTGGTTTTATTTGGGATTGCATGATCCATGCATTCCTGAAGGTGTTCATAGAATGCATTTATAAAGGATTCTGCGGTCTGGGCTGTATTTTCCACAGGCCCGGGGGCTTTGAAGGATTCCACCTCGGTTTTGAAGAGTGTGAAATTTGCTTTAGAGAAGTTTTTCACTGTGGTTTTCTGGGCAGGGGGTGGGGTCGGGATATGAATATCCAGTGAGATCAGTTTATGGTCTGATCTTACCAGTGAGGGATACACTTCTGGTCTGGAGCATAGAGTCCCCATGTTGGTGATGATCAGGTCCAGTATGTTTTCCCCTCTTGTGGGAGTGGTAACAAGCTGTTCCATAGCATTTGAGTTTATGAATTCTAGGAACCTTTGGGCAAGGGTGTTCAAGCTAGAGTAATGCTCCCAATCTATGTTTGGGTAGTTGAAGTCGCCCAATATAATGGTGTTCGGAGAGACCTTCATATTTTCCAGTGTTCTCAGGAAGGCAGAGTGGGGTTCCTGGGTTTGGGAGGGTGGTCTGTAGCAGGCTATAAACTGGAAGGCAGTTTTACCCACTGTTAGTTGCACATGGATAGTCTCTGATGCTTCATGCTTTGCCACCAACCTGGAGGTGTGGGTATCTTTGATGACTATCGATACTCCCCCTCCTTTGGTGGTTCGGTCCAAGTTTTGGGGCCGAAAAGCATGGTATGAGGTATAACCTGGTAGTGCTAAGGTGCTCTCGGGAGTCCTGAACCAGGTTTCTGTTACTGCACAGATATCAATGTTCTCCATGCTAAGGAGAGTTTCGAGTGCGTGCATCTTGAGGTTTAGACTTCTAGCGTTGAGTAGCATTTACTCAGTTTCTTATCCCTTGTGATACCTATGGAGGTGGGTTTGTCTTTTGAGCCTTGCCTAAAAAAGGCACTATGGGGGTAGCAAGAGCCTTTGCCAATATCCGAAAGCCCAGGGCTGACAGGTGCAAGCCGTCCCTAGCAAAGCATCGTGGCTTGTCGTGCATATCATCCCAAGCTGACAGGCACTGGATCCCCTTTGAATGACACCAATACTTAAGCCAATGGTTGAAATTGATTATCTTGTCTTCATATTGAGGCATCATTCTTGGTGAGGGTAAGATGCTACTCAAGGTCAGGGTCATACCAGCCTGGGCTACATGCTCAGAGAGCTCCTCAATGTCTCTTCATGTAGTCCAGGGAGGTACATCTCAGGTCATTCACACCAGCATGGACAATGACCGAGTCATATTTGTACTTGCCTTGGAGTGACCCGAGTGCTTGTGTTATGTGGCGGATCCTAGCGCCAGACAGGCTGCTCACCGTGACCTTCTCCTTGTTCAGCCTGGTGAGCGGGACGTCAGTGTGCCTGACGATAGAGTCACCTATTACAAGTGTATCAGGTGTGTTGTTTAGCCTTAAGGGCTGTGACTGTTCGGCACATTGGCTTTGTGAGATGTGTTGCACGTGTTTTGTTTTGGGGTAGCGGTTGCTTGGGTGTCTGCTTTGGAGGTCTCTGCTGCTTAGGCAGATCTTTATTTAGAGCCTCCGAGTATGTTTTTGTGTGATTATGTGTTTGGTTTGCTGTCGTGGTAGGTCTATCTGAGACTGGAATTGTAGTGAGTGTGGTTTCCTTCTCCTCCTGACTGGTTATGCCAGTACTGAGTTGAGACAGCTAAGCCTCCAGTTTGGCTATATGGTTGCATCTCTCACATGTGTTGGAATTTGTTGGGAGGAGGAGAGGGTTGTCTGTGTACATGAGGCAGTGGTAACATTGCCTCAAGATTCCCATATTCACCAGCTGGACTGGAGAGGAGATTGACAACTGACCTTTGGACATGCTAGAATAATATCGGGAATTCCTTTATAATTGAAAACAAGGGCCAATGGGGAGCGAGGGTGTAGTGCTTTTAATTTTTAGTGCTGACTTATAATTGCTTTAGTGAGCAAGTGCCAGGTAACAAGTGCAATGTGTTACAGGTAACTTAAATAAAATAAATAATTATTAATTATATGTTTGGCCAATGCATTCTTATCTGACCCTATCCTAATATTGTAGTAATGCTCTCTAATATTTCTTTCATTTGTCTATCAGTCTTGCCCCCATAAAATGCTGGGCAAGACTGACAGACCGCCAAATACACCACATGCATAGTCTCACAGGTTGCATTACAATGAAATTTAAAGACTTGCTGTGTTACTGGATGTATAAAACTTGCAGATTGATCTATCATGTGACCCCATGGGAGATGTACCTAAATTTATATATAAGAACAAGCTAAATTTATATAGAATGCTCTGTGGTCCAAATAGAGTTGATTTCACACCACGGATGAGTGATGTTACTATTAATATCCGACCATGTGGGAAATGTAATTTTTATGTGGGCAAGACTGATAGATGGCTGAAAGAAAGGATTAGAGAGCATTACTACAATATTAGGATAGGGTCAGATAAGAATGCATTGGCCAAACAATTAATAATTCAATGGAACAAATTTAAATTTATGGTTATGTATGTCAACACACCTACTGTTAGGAGAGGACCTATACGTAATATAACTGAGCAACATGAAGGTAAATGGATTATTAGGCTGAGGGCCCATCGGGACCCAGGACTTAATGACATAAAACCTATGTTAAGGGCTAGGAGTTTAAAAGTTAATAAATATTAGGATTAATGAATTACACTGTGATCTATATTATGCTATAATAGATTTGATGCATATAATTATTACATATTGTGATATATATACTATAATAGATTTGCTACACTCTAATATACATATAAATGTGTAACTGTATATTTTATTATTTAGTATTTATTATTTAATATATAAATAATACATATAGTTGATAGGGATCTATTTGAATTTTGAATCTTTTATTACATTTACTGAATGTTTAGTTATTTATAGTAATATGATGCACATAGTATATATTAGGTGCACATGCAATCACATTGTATTATGTGCTTATACATAGTCGTGTTTGTTAAACGGCTGAGTATGGAATCGCGTTCATTTTATGTAGTGGAATATAGTGTATTCAGTTTTGAATTATGTGTTTTGAATTAGATTATTGATGTCAGTGGAATGGATTGTATGTTTTTTGCGCACGGTATTGTGCCTTTTATGAATGCATAGTTTGCCGTTCTTAATACATGCATATTCAATGCGTGTTTTAATATACAATTCAACGCACTTTTTATATGCATTTTTATTGTTTTTAATACATGCATATATATTATATAAGAGATATATATTTTTGGAATAGTTAGAATTATTTGTTTTATTCAATGTTTTATGAATTTAACCTTATTCAAGCGCTATTTGAATAAGAAAGATGGTAATTAACATCAGGAAGTGATGTCATTACTAATAAGTGTTTGAAGGCATATAAGCTATTTAAATGTTTAATTATCCATGGCCTGATGAAGCCTACGGGTGAAAGCGCTTGCCGTTTTTCTTGTATTTGAATAAATTCTGGTTTTCGATACATTTGTGTGGTCAATCCGTTCCTTTATTTAGCTGGTGAAGTGAATACTGCTGAGAAACTGGAATATATATGTTTCTACACTGAGTTTATATACTACTACTGAGTGGATTTATTGACCACAATGTGGACTTGAGATATTTGCTGACATATTGGGAATATCGATTGTTTGGTGCTTGGTGACTTTTTAGCTACATTTGTATGTGTGCTGTATTCTAAGTGGATATACTGCCTTTTTGCTCTCCTGGCCTTTATAACTTATAATTAAAAAAGTATATTCTTTTAAAAAAAAAGACAGACCTCATTTTATACAGTAAATTCATCTGGTCAAAGCCCTATACATTAAAACAGGGGCTATTGACAAGGTTTCATTAAGACCAAGTTCAAGGAATGAACAAAGTACAAAAATGCCATTTTAATTCACATAGTTCAATATCCAATTCCCACCAGCCTCCTCTTGAAGATCTATGTACAACTTCTAAAATATCAGATCTAATTTTTTAAAAATCTACACATTCCAATGAGTGTCTAAACAAAGCATTTTTGTCATTTTTATGTAGGATTGCATAAACATGTTCATAAATACGTTTACAAAGCCGTCTCTGTTTTACCTACATAAAAATATTTACATGAATCACATACAGCCAAGTAAACTAAACATTTTGTTGTGCAATTCCCTGGTTTAAAAACCACTGGGTGAGCGCAATTTGGTAAACAGATTATTTTTTTATCCAAAATATATTTGCAGTATGAGCAACAGCCACGTTTATTAGTTCCTTTCTCAAATGGATTATGTACAATGATGTTATGCCCAAACAAATATTTCAGATTCTTGCCCATTTTGTTCACAAATTTTGGCTCTTCCCCAAAAATTCTAAATAAATCAAGGTTACTCCTAAAAACAGTCCATTATTTTAGCGTTATGGCTTTAACTTCTTTGGAACCTTCACCAAATGGAAGCACCATACTACTTCTAAACTGTTGATTCAAGGTGTCCAAAGTGGTCCCTGCTGAATTGATACCCACACCCAAAATGGGTTTAAATTTCATACCCCAAGCTGGTACCACCTCTCTGCTCACTTTACTAATAAGATCTCCGGGGTAACCTCTCTCCAGAAATAATTCTCTAATAAATAGAACCTCCTTCCTCAGTTAGTCCCAGCTAGAACATATTCTCGTAGCCCTCACCAGCTGGCCTTTAAAAATATATTTTTCTAGTTTTGAAGGGATGTTGACTATTGTTCAAATAAGAATTAGAAAAAAAGTCTCCTTTCTAAAAATAGTGGAGCAAAATTTCTTTGCTACCATGTCTTTTGTTCAACCTTACATCTAAGAAGTCAATACTAATATTCCAATTTTTACTAGTGAACGTAAGGAATGAATGTAACTTCTTTAAATGGGTAAGCCAAATCTGTGTGGGCTGAAATAGGTTCTTTCCAAAGAATAAAAATATCATCTAAAAAATGAAGATATAAACTCCATCTTTCATTAAATTTTAATGGAAAGACATACTTGCGTTCCCAAGCATACATAACCATATTTGTGCATTTGTCATCTTGTCTTCAATCATATTGTAAGCATTGTATTGTTACTGTATTTTATCAAATTGTATGCATCTGTATCTTTGTGGAGCTTTTCTCCCTAGGCCTCCACTGAAAATCGGCACTCTTTAGCACAGTGGAACTGGTCAACAAATGCAAAAAAAAAAATAGATAAATAAAAGCTGTATTAAACATGCAAATACCACAGTAGTACTCTATAATTCCCAGAAGAATTATCAGTAGTAATAACAGTAATTAATAGTAAATAGCATGTATATTAAAATAAAAAAATAGCAGTTTTAAAATGAAACAAAAACATTATATGATAAAGAAAAAGTGAAGTTCCCAAAGGAATTTTATCTGAATCTGGAAGTTGTAACCCATGAATGCAGCCTGCTGAAAAGATTCAACTATGCTGATCCTAGACTTGGTACAAGACTAAATTACTGACTTCCTGTAACAGAAATTAGGCTTCCTCTGATGAAAGGGACTTAGACAATCTCTTGTCACAGAGTCAGAGGAGGCGATTCTGAGCTCTGGAAAGCTACCAGACCAGGTGTTGGTGCAAACCCAGAGCCCCTATGCTACTGAGACACAGTTTGAATGATGAACATCAGTAGATATCCTACATAACTCTGTTGCAGTATTGCAACTGTTGGATTGTCTTGCCAAATAACCTGGATGTCCTGCAGGGGCCAGGGTACCAAAGCCATAACCTTCCACAGAGCCATACATTTGACATACGGCCCAAGCCTGTGGGTGTAGAGGTACGTATGTATCTGGTACAAGTGCAAGTGTGAAATCCTAACACCATCTCAAAGCCAGGAGGCTTGAAGGCAGTAATAAAATGGGTAAAACAAAAGGTCAGCTAAGAAGGGGCAAAGTCAGATAATGGATTCAACTTAGTCCATATGAAAATAGAGGGAAACATAGAAACAGCATGAAAAAAGGGGAAGGAAGGGTGGAAATACTTCAATAGTGAAGAGTAGGACATCTACTGCTATTTTAAGTTCTTTTATAACTGTACTATGTACTTTCTTAGATCACTATTGCAGTACTCCAATACTGTTGTGACTCCCAAAGCTTAATATTTACAAAGACTGGATGGATCATACATACGGAAACTGTCACTTAATCCACAAAGAACAGATCTGGCAAAAAGAGGCTCTGGATCTTGACAAAGTATCTACCCCATAAGGTTTTGTGAAAGTGTGCACAGAAGACCAAGTGGCTGCTTCCAGAATAGCTCTAGAATCAATCCCATTGTAAAAGGCTCCACAGGAAGCAACTATTCTAGCAGAGCAGACTTTAACCAGAGAAGATAAGGACTTACCATGGTGGGCATAGCAAAAGAAAATGGATTTAGAAATCTAATTGGCAGTAGTCTGCTTACAGACATGGTTGATCAACTTGGCCACCTGGAAGGAAACCAACAGCTGGTCAGTTTTTCAAATGTCTTTAGTCTTGTCTAAATCAAATCTGAGCTGCCCGTTTACATCTACAGAACAAATTATTCTTTCATCGTTCTGAGTATTAAGGGAGAATGTGGGAAGATTTATTGCCTGGTTGAGACAAATTATTGACCATTTTAGACATAAAGGAAAAGTTGACCCTCACAGATACCCTGCCACTATGAAAAGTAAAGGAGGAGAAGCCATAAGGGTTTGAAGGTCAGAAACCCAGAAGAGGTGAAGGCTACTAGTACAATAGTTTTCTATGAGCAGAATTTCAAAGAAGCAGAAGCTGCTGGCTCAAAAGGTAATGTTTAAGGTGTTCCAAGACAAAATTTAGGTCTCTGAAAAAAAAAAAAAAAAAAAAAGAATAGCTTTCCTAGGTGGTTTTTGAATGAAGAACCCCTTTGAGAAGCAGTTTTAACTCAGGCCTAGAAAGCAGTGGTGGGTCTAGAAGCAAACATGGAGATGACAGATAAATGTACTTTAATAGAAGGGTAGGCTACACAGGCTCTCAATAACTAACAGAGAATTGTAGGAACCATGGGTTAAGCATGATTTTGCTTGTTGGTATGACATCAGGTAAACTATATATTTTCCATTTGGTATATCAGACTTTCTAGTGGTAGGTTTTATTGCCTACTGAAGAACCTGTAGCACATCCTTAGAAAACTTGTGTCTGAAAGATATTAGAATTTTACCATCCACCCTGTCAGGTTGACAGATAGAGTGGGATGAAGCAAAGAGCCCTTGTTTTGTGCAAGTCCACTCTGTAGAGTAATTTGTGGTGATTACAAAAACACAAACCTCCTCCGAACACAAAGTTCACAGACAGAAACAGTCCGCTTTCCCGCACAATAAAGGGATTTCCTCCGAAGTCAAAGAATATTTCCTCCACCGATAATATTGCAAATAAATTTATTGTAGAACAGTTAAAACAGTTAAAACAAGAAATAGTCCACAACTGAACCAGCAACCAACACCGGTAATCCGTTTCTTAGTTAGGCTTTAAATTAGCTGCTAATTTAAAGCCTAACTAAGAAACGGATTACCGGTGTTGGTTGCTGGTTCAGTTGTGGACTATTTCTTGTTTTAACTGTTTTAACTGTTCTACAATAAATTTATTTGCAATATTATCGGTGGAGGAAATATTCTTTTAATTTGTGGTGATGACCCGTGACCAGATGAAAGACAAGGCGAACCAATGCTGCCTGGGCCAAAAGGGAGTCACCAGCAAGATTCCAGGCTTGGCATAACCTTTACGATTACAGAAAGGGGGAAGCATAAAGAAACTTCCCCTCCCAAGGAAAATTCATGGCTTCCATCGTCCACGCATGGGAACAAGGAGTACTGGAGCAAAACAGCTTTAGTAGCTTATTGTGAATGGAGGTAAATAGGCTTATCTGAGGAATGCCCTGTTTGTGGACTACGTCTAGGAAGGTCTCCCTCAAACATCCATTCATGAGGGTCCTCTCCCCTTTATCTGCTTAGAAAATCCACCAGGACAATGTCCTGGGAAGGAATATAAACTGTTCACAGGGACAGATTTACTTTTATAGCCCGTTTCCTTGCAAGCAAAGCCCTTCTGCATAGTTAGGACTTTGTCTCTCCCTCCATTCTTATTTATATAAGACTTGATTGCTGTGCTGTCTGTGAAGATCCTGAGGCGACCTGGAGTTCATGAATGGGAGAAAATGTGCAAGGCCTGAATGAGTGCCCTTATTTCCTTTACAATGATGCGTTATACATCCTTTGTTTTGGGGTCCACTTTCCCTGGATTCTTGGGGGATCCATCCATGCCCTCCAAGCTAGCTCTGAAGCAACTGCTTGCAGCTCCTGTGAAGGAACCACTCATTTGAATGGAAGGCCTGGACTGAGTTTTACCCAAGATATCTACTACTGAAGTTCTTTCTTCAGAATGGGCAGAAGTGCAATCTGAGTGCCCAGAGGATGGTAGTCCAAACAAGCAAAAGGACAAGTTCCTGCAGCTAATAGAGGTATGATATTAATTCTGCAAACCACAGCACAAGTTCAAACCAAGAAATGCTCGTAGCTTGCAAAATCTTTAACAGAACTAAGAAAAATAAAACATACAAACGTGCAGAGCGTACAGCTTTCAGGTACAACCCTTCTTCAGTGCAAAGACATTTGATATAAAACACCTGTTAGAATACATAAGACAGCGATCGCATGACATTCATAGCCAATAAAATCTGAACAAATTAAAACTCATCATGCAACAATGATATAACTTCCTAAAACATACAAATTAGCTATGCAACATCTGTAAGTATATATACACATGTAAATGTGTATGCACAAAATAAATGTAAACAATACCCTCGTTGCTTTAATTGCATTTGCTTCTAAACCAATACAGGCTTAATACTAGCTGCTGTGCTTAGTCCTGGGTGACTATCAGCCCGAAGTTTTATTATCCATGCATACTCTCTCAGTTCCAATAAGTTATTTAAGTCACCCCTCTTACATTCTTATAAATTCTATCAAATCACTTTGAACACAAAGCTATGTTCACAGCCATCTTTAACTATATGATTGGCTAACCATCTTTAACTATATGCTTGGCTAATGAATTTGACAAATCATTTCTACGAATCTCAAAGCAATGTTCTATTATACGATCTTTTAGTTTTTTATTACATTTACCTACATAGAATACAGGACATTTTACACATGTCGCCAGATAAACAATATTCACTATATTACATGTACCAAATAAATTAAACTTATATTCTTTCCCTGAGCTAGGATTTACAAAAAACTGTACTGTTTGAAGAAATATATCTGCAGCTCACACAGTTAAAACATGAAAGTGTTCCCTGTTTTTGTTTACTTATTATTGTTTCTTTCTTTACTTGTGACCTAACATCCATATAGCAAAGTCTTCTTTTAAGATTAATACAATTTCTGTATGCAAACTTAGGTTCATTCGTAATGAACTTCTTTAGATCAGGCATACTTTTACTTTCTAATATTCCCCAGTTTCTCTATTATTTCTTTCACTCCATGAATTCTTGTATTAACAGTAATATATCTTACATCACCTATTCTATTACTAACCACTATTAAGCCAATATTGTTTAAGAAGCAAATGCAATTAAAGAGATGAAGATGTTTACATTTATTTTGCGTCTACACATTTACATGTGTATATATACTTATAGATGTTGCACAGGTAATTTGTATGTTTTTAGGAAGTTATACAATTGTTACATGATGAGAATGTTTTAATTTGTTCAGATTTTATTGGCTATGGATGTCATGTGATTATTGTCTTGACATAAAACACCTGTTGGAACACACGTCTTTGCACTGAAGAAGGGTTGTACCCGAAAGCTGTGTGCTCTGCACATTTGTACATTTAATTTTTTTAGTTCTATTAAGATTTTTACAAGCTACAAGCATTTCTTGATTTGGAACTTGTGCCGTGTCCAGAGGATGACCATGTTTTGACCAGGGAGACTTTAGGTACCACTGTATCTTTCTTGTATGCAGTTTTGCAAAAGGAACCCATGGGGATGGATGTCACCATGAATCTCAAAACCTGAAAATTTCTCTTGGAGGACAGAATTAAAGAGGTAGAAGGAACTGAAAATACATGGACAGGGATTGGACCCTTCACTTGTAGAAGGCCAGCATGAGATGTGTGTCTAGCCTGATGACTAGCAGTAACAGATCTTGGGTAGGGGAAATGCAGACTTTTAGATATACTGTAAACCCCAGATTCTGTAGAAGACAGTTAAGTTGAGATGCTTTAACAAATATTCCTAAGAATATGCCTGTATCAGCAGGTTGACAAGGTATGGGAAAATTCTAATTCCCAGAGTTCAAAAGGTAATAGCAGGTGCTAGACATTTTGTACACCCTAGGGGACTGTAGATAACCCAAAGGGTAAACTAGAGAACTGAAAGTGTGATGAGCAAACAAAATTCTTAAAACATCCCAAAATAGGGATGAATTGGAATTATAGAGATGAGCATTCTTCAGATCCCAGGATACCAGGAAGGCTTGTGGAAGAATGTAAGGAACGAGTCTGCAGAAACAGTACTTTGAAAGAAATTACCTTTTGAAAAGTGTTGAGACTGGAAAAATCTAGAATGGCACGCCATTCTTTTCCCTTCTGGGTACCAGGAAAACTGGAATAAAAACCCTTTTCCTACATGCTGTGCAGGCACAGACTATTTACCTTGTTTGTGAAGACCCTGCAAAATAGGGGGTAAGAGGTGCATCTGGTTGGGAGGGGGATGGTGGGATGACTTTGAAAAGTAGAATATCCTTCCAAGTCATTTTGTAGCACTGAATAATTGATAGGACCCACATGTCTAAAGTTATGAGCTGCCAAGCAAAAAGGGATAGGCTTAGTCTTTCTAACAGAGGGAGGGATGGACAGAGGAAACAGGAGGTGGCAGAAAACAGTCAGGTTGATTTGTCTGGAAAGAAGGTTTCCAAGTTTTGGAATCGCTGGTAGGTTTTAAAGTGAAATCTCTTTATAGGCATTTTTCTGCCCTTCTGTGCAGGCCTTAAGTTCCCCTTCAGAAAAAAGGAAGTGGGCTTAGCCAGGCAGTTCCTCTGATAACTGAGAACAGAGGTGAGGAAGATTGAATTCCAGCATAAATTTTCCCTTTTTCTTGCAAATATTTAAACAAGGTATTTACCTCTGGACCAAACAAGATGTCCCTATTAAAGGGGGAATCCAAAAGTTTTGCTTTTACATCCTCAAATTAGCTGAGGGTGAAGCCATCCAAATCTTCTGATAACATATCTAGTATAAGCTGCTCTGGATGAAGCTTCCACTGCATCATAACTGCACTTAACACTCCATGGAAACAGCCTGCTGTTTTGTTTCAGACAAATCAAAGGTAAACAATGTTTTGTTTAAATACTTCTGATCTATTCTCAGTTATGCAATCATTTGTGTTTGGTAATTCAAAGCTCTGAAAGCCAACATGGAAGAAGTCAAACCTTTCCATATATGCCCATGGCCCTAAGATCTCTGAGGGTAAGATATTAGTGGCAGGCAGAAGTTTGGAGGGCTTGTCTGTAGAAACTGAAAAAGCAAAGAGGTCTGCCAAAAGATTTTTAAAGAAGAATGTTACATCATCAAGTACTCTATAGAACCTATCTGGTCTCTTAGGGCTGGAGGTTGACAGGCAGAGGAGATGCATCTAGGAAAGGAACAAGTGAAGGCGTGGGATTACCAATCTCCAGTAAATTTTAATATATCTTCTGCACATCAAAGACTTGTCTGGATTACCACTCAAAATGCTGCATCATTTTTGTGATGGTTTCCCCACAGTAGACTTACTCAACAAGTGAGTCAAAGGATAAGGTATCCTTATCAAATGAAGCCATTTGGCCTGGAGACAGAATCTAAGATAAGTAGTCCAGGGACAGTTCATCCTAGTCAGAATCTGCATCATTCTTCTCAGAAGAAAATTCAAGTTGCATCTTCTGTGGAATAAAGTGCAAAAGAGTAGTGGAAAGAAGAGAAGGTTTCAGACACAAAATGGACTTGAACAGGCCTTGAGAAAATTCTATCCATTCTTTTTGTTGGGGCATCTGAGATGGAAAAAACATTTTTAGTCTTCTGTTTCTTCTTATTCTTGATGGTGATATCCACTTTAACAAAGCTCTGCTGCTCCAACCCTTGGAGTACTTCTATCAAGAGACCCAGGCACCTCTTCTCAAACCAAAGGGATGCCCTTCAGCCTTCCAAAATAGACCTAGGTTCCCCTTTCTCTGCTATAATCAGTTTTGTCAGTTAAGCAGCTGGAGCCTGAGAAATAATGGATCATGCTGTGTGTTCTTGCAAAACCTTAACAGGTATGCCAGAGTATGGCTAGGCAGATGATGGTTCAGGCCTAGACCATTTAATTTGTTTTCAGAATAAGCAGGACATTGGATTGTGTAGGTTCTGCAATCTTACACTGGGCAAGACATTTTAGTCGCAAAGTCATTAAATAGGTATTAAGAGAGGAAAGATGCGTATGGTGGTGTTTTAGGTAGAAACTATGGGAAAATCTGGTAATTCATTCAGTCATGTTCTGCTCAAAGACAAAGAAACACTAGGAGTGGAGATTCTTATAAGGAATCTGTCTGCAAAACATCACACTTCAGCCCTATTAGCCGATATCTAACACTTTATTGCAGCAAAAGAACAAAGAAAAAAGGAAAGGTTCCCCAAAAGGGCACATCTAAGTAGATGGTACAAACTATCACACAAAAACAGACCAACAGATATGAAGCCTGCAATTGTACTGGCAAGCAAGATAGGATTTCATGCTCATACTTCCACTTGTGTACCCTTACACCCACAGACATAGGTCATACTTCAGATGTATGGCTCTAAGAGAGATTTTGTTTTTGAAACTCTGGCAGGATGTCCAGGCTATTTGGTGAAATAACCCAACAGGTACTGGAATACTGCAACAGTGAACTTGCCTGAAGCAAAGGAAATTATCTTTGATATTCTGTAATGAAGACTTAAGCATGCGCAAAATGCAATGGTTCCATGGGAGAGGTAGTGGAAGGAAATAGCTTACCATGACAGTAACACATTACCATTATCCAGTAAACATGTGCAAGATGTCAAAAGTAATCAATAAACTGCATGACAACTTACTTCAAGTATTCCTCATAGAGGTACTTAGTGAGCCTTACACGAAAACAAAGCTTCAACTCATTCAAGCCAAGTTTCAGGGAGTTGTTTATTAACGAGATCTGCAAACAGATATCATTATTCAGTACATTACTTATTGACATCCAGTAAGAAACATTTCTTTCATCAAAACTACAATTTTAAATCAATAAGCAGAATTTCATGATTCAAAAACAATTGCTCAGCTGTTCTAAATTAACTAGATGCTGCAGACTTTCAGATAGAATCAATATAGTTGCTGTTAGATTGCAGCATTTTCATAAACTGATCAGCCTTCAAAACCTTCCACAGAAGCTTATAATTGGACATTATGATGCTGAACAGCCAAAAGACCCCAATTAACCTTTAAGCTAAACAAGCAAACTGGGGTCTGTAAACAGGCCTGAATCACCATGGTTCAGCAGGAAAAAAGCAGGACCAAACATCAAAAGGGATGCCCTCTGCTCAGGTAGGTCTTCCTTGCACTGGTAATGCAGCATGCGTGTTGAGAATCATATAACAAAATGGTCACTGTCGTAATGCCATCATTAACCAATATCTTGTGTTAACATGAGAAAGGAAGTCCATATGTCTAAGAAAAAAAGGGGAAATACCACTGACAGGCAGCAGGCTCCACAGCTACTGAACAGGGCATTCCATAAGCATGTTAAGAGCAAACATTTTGCACACAACTGTGGCAGCAGTTGACAGATTAATGGAAAGGATTAAAAGTCCAAAATGCATATTACATATTTATATCTCTACATTAAATTAGTGAAACAGTCATAAAAAAACTTACAACAGGCATGGCAGCGATGAAGTTGAATAAGTATCTCTTGAAATCTTTCGTAGTACGGCCAATAATTGCACTGCAAACCATCACAAGCACAAACACATTAATTGCAAAAGCAAACTCTTTGATGATTATTTAACTAGATATTTTGTGTGGACAAGTGGTTCAGATCTTTAATTTGTTTCAGTAACTAAATAACTGACATACAATTAATCAAATGCAGCACTGATGCACCCTGAATGCCTTGGAATTAAGTGGATCCATCTATGGTACAGCCAGACTTGTCTTCAAACTGAGTAAGTAAGGGATGCGTTACAAACTGCTAATCTACCACATGTATGAAAATCCTTGTAATTTGTAGAGCATTCTGTATACTGCTCATTGCAAAAAAAAAATCCCCACTACAAAAACTCATCTGTACGCAATGCACATATGCAGCTTAACAGCACACCCATTAAGACAGACAACATGTAAACTGATGCACACATGGCTAGGTATATCTCTAAAATGAGAACAGACAGATATTATCAAACTCCTACCTCTTAAAGACACTTCAACATTCAAGTAAGGATCAGATTACCTCAGCTTCAGTCTCTAAGTGAGAAACAATATAAGATTTTTGCATCATACGCTCCATACTGAATTACTTCTGTAAATTCTTTAAAGGTGTTTTAGATCTCTTCTCCCAGGCCTATTCTGATGTCACCACTATCTAGACAAAAGGGCTTTTTTTTTTTTTTTTTAAAGAAATGAGCATGACCTGCACTAAGACACTCAAGTGTTAACATCAGTGGTATTACTAGGTTCCAGGGTCGACTAATATATAGTATTACCTTTAAGTAGATTGTATCCCTACGTTTGTCATCACTTTGGGTTGAAATTGCGAGCTTAGGTGTGTAGGATAATGGCAGGGCAGGACTGGGGTTTGCCAAGGTGATCATGCCATACAATCGGTTACGTTGGCCCATGACACAAAGGGAGGTCATGTGTCCAAGGAGGCTGGACAGAGGCAGGGAGTTAAGTCAGCACATCCTCCTTACATGGTCACCCCTTCTCTAGTACCAATTTATGTGGGGGGGAGCTTGGGCATAATCCCCCAAAAAATCCCAGCCCCATAGGTGACAGCACCTCTCCCAATACTCAGCCCACATCCTCTGAGGAAAGCACTAATGAAAGGGTTCTTTTAGCGAGGCAGGGAGAAAGTCTAGATAGTCATGGATGTTTAAAATGCTGAACATATTCAAGTCTTCAATAAATTGACATCAATGTTCTGGTTCAGTCAGCATGCCCAAGCAAGGCATACTGATGTCAATGTTTATTGCTATCTGGTAATAACCAACTGCTTTGTCAGTTACGTAAACTAAAACAAATGCTTTATGACTGTTTTCTCTGCTCTCAACACCTTTTGCAAAAGGAAAAAATAAATACTATGGCTTCCAACCACTTAAGGAAAAAATGGCTAGGTTTGTGAACTTCCCAAAAAACAAAAATGTGATGCAAACATCCCTGCCAAAAGACCAAGATAGCAGGAGGTTACAGCTGTACCTTAAGATGCTTCCAGTGTAGGATGACCCTCAGACTGAACGGTCAAGACTGAAAGTTATATTGCCTACAACATTGCCATAAGCAAAACAAAAAAAACATGGAAAATGGGTTACATACCTGCTGAATAAATGTAGTCACACTTGTCCCCCCAGTATAAAGTATTGAAAATAGTAAAAGTAACACAAAGTGTGTGTTACTATATTAAGAAAATATTATAGGAATATTCAGGGAAACTGGGAAATTAGACAAAATGGAAGAACACACAAAGGAGCAACTTACTAGCATGAAAAATAACAGTTGCGGAAGTAAACTTACCATAATTGTATACTTTCTAATGGCTCTCCATTGCAGTAGCCCCCAAGCACCATCCAGCTTCCCAAAGATTTGGACGAATTCCATTGCACTCTACTTTCCAGGAGCATTCCAAGAGCTCCACAAAAAAGGCAGATTAAGTGCTAAAACCTTCAGAGCATTTTTGACTGGAAAGATGCAAAAGCCCCAAGTATGTGTGAGTAAACAAAGAAAATGATTAACACTATATACTCAATTGTGAAAAATACCACCACCCTGGCAACAGAGTATAGAAAAATCAGGACATAGGGCTAAAGGGATGGAGGTCTGCTGCAACAATGATCCATCAGAACATCTACTGCTATGGTAAATTTACTTACACAGCAGTACTGTTCATAAATGTTGCCACCGTTGCAACAGCCTAAGTTACATGGGTAGATTCCTATACCTTAAACAGAAGCAAGAAAAAAGGGAGGAGGCCAATACCAAAGAATCCAAGAAACCATGGCATATGGCCCTAGCAAAGTCTACTCTGGATACAGACAAAGAATCCAGTTTGTAATGCTTTGCAGAAGAATATACAGTCACCGCCTCTAAAACACTTCTGGAGTCCACCGATTTCTAGAAAGCCAAAAGAAGAAGCAAATGCTCTTGTTGAATGAGCTATAACCATACTTTGAAGTGGCTTTATGTAATAACCATAACAAAAAGTAATAACATGAGACAACCAAGTAGAAATACTTAATACTGACTGTCGTCTTTTTTGCTTACCTTCTTAAGGGAAAAAGAGCTAGTCCCTGGCAGAGTTTTGTTTAGGTATCAGAGTTGCCTGTGTACATCCATAGAGTAAAGAACCCTTTCTTCATCACTGACTGGTTCAGGAAAGAAGACTAGGAAATGAATAATCTGATTTAAAATAAAATCAGACAACTAAGCATAAAGGTAGGATTTGTTCTCAAAGAAACCCTGTCTTTGCTAAAAATGAAGCAGGGTTGAACTCACCAAACAGTGCTTGTAACTCAAATTCGCCTTGCAAGCATCAGAGCAGTAAGTAACACCATTTGGCACATAGAAGCAATTTTATTATAGGACAAAGAGCACAAACTCTGAACTAGTACCTTGGCTTACGCCTTCAGGGTTCAAAATTCCTGAACCCTGAAGGCGTAAGCCAAGGCACTAGTTCAGAGTTTGTGCTCTCTGTCCTATAATAAAAT
The DNA here is from genome assembly GCF_019279795.1 of Protopterus annectens. NCBI lineage: Eukaryota > Metazoa > Chordata > Ceratodontiformes > Protopteridae > Protopterus > Protopterus annectens. The sequence goes on along the minus strand of NC_056744.1, from coordinate 898,735,958 downwards.
TGCTTCTGTGTGCCAAGGGGTGATTTATCATTTTCGGAGTACGGTGGAGTTATTATTTGGCACAATATATGAAATTTGTGTTTGTGAGCAATAAGTAACACTATCTTCCATGTTAAGGAAGGTCTACACTTGTATATTATACTGTACATGTATGCAGCCTGAAGAGCGAGTCTGAGTTGAACTGATACCTCACAAGACAGTCTCCAAAGGGGCTACGATCAGGTACCAACCCCCCCCCAACATGATTATGTACCACATTACTGTAGTATAGTCTGTGTACACTAGCAGACATCTCCTGGAGACCAGAGATGATGAAAGGATTTCAAAGCATTGAAAATGGCCAATCTCTCTCTGTGTATGTGTTTTTGTCTGCCTACAAAATTTCAAAGCTTGTATTTTTACCCCTTTTAATACTGCACCCCATATCTGAAGCATCGGTGAATGCCGACCGGACAGAGATGGAAGACCTGGATTGCACATAATATGATCAATCTACCCACTAACCAACCTCCCTCTTCACAAATCTACAACAGGAATATGAAAATTCCAGTGGTGTAAATGTTGGGTCCAGATTGATCTGAGGTATCAATGTATTTTTCTCATGTGTAGTCTGGCAAAAGGATGCAGAAGTATCATCAAGGTCATGAACAGAATCCTGAGAAATTCCCTTGCTGAAGCTTTATTTATGCTGAAGTAGTTCAGGAAAACTGTTAAAACATTTGTAAGTTGTCAAAAGGTAGAAAGGCTCTCCCCAAGACTGAGTCCAGCAAAAGTCCTAGGAAAACTACTCTGTGTGATGTGACAATAGAAGATTTCTGCAAAATGATTTGAACTACCACATTCAACAGAAGCACAAAGCATTGTTACAGACTCTTGATAGCTGGAAAGAGAGTTACAAACATAAGATGAGTGCGCAATGATTGAAAAATGAGCATGTCAGAGAATCTGACTGGAGCTAGGCATTGTATGAATAACCTTGGTACAGCAGAGAGCTCAATGAATAAAAATAAAGAATTAATAATGTACGCCAAACAAATTTTAAGAAATGCCTGACCAATTTGGGAATTAAGAATATGACAGGAATCCTTCAGATCCAAGTTAGTCTTAGCACTTCAGAATCTTATGCCATTTATCACATCCTGAAACTGGGAATCCTAACAGATGTTTACAGCCAAAAAATCCTGTACTGGATCCTTCTAGTTTGGTAACTACAAAAAAATTATTTAATAACAATCGCTAGAATATCTAAAGGCACTGGTTCTACTACTCCCTGAGAGAGCATGTTATACAAGATGGGTGAAAAGAGAGCAATACGATTCTCTAGGCAGGAGTGAACCCCCCCCCCCCCCCCCGTAAAGGAAGAGGGATTCTCATTGCCAAGAGTATGCAATACTTTACAAGGCTTAAATTAATCCTGAAAACAGCGCTGACATCTAGGAATAAAATCCAAGCTATAAACCAATTTGCTCTTCTTGTCCTAACTTACAGTTTTGGAGTGATTGACTGTCTCAAAAAAGTATAGTTGTGTACACTTACCATAAATGTAGATGTTAGAGTGTATTCACTGTTGCAGTCATCACATTTAGGTTATCTGCCTGCAGGTAGCCCTCAGCCAGCAAGAATACCAGAGTCTTTGGATTTGTGTGTCAGATGCCGTCTCTTCTTCCATGACGTCAGGTCATCAGGGGTATAAAAATGCAGCTGACACCATTACATCAGTTTTTCTTGCCCCAGATGTCAGGTGCCCCCACAACAGGAAGCAATTATATGGTATGGTACACCCCCACCAAAAAGCAAATACACCAGAAGAAATAAATATACCAAACTAGAAGGAAAGGTAGAGCGAAGAGAAGTCAGGGGGCTGGAGGAAGGGTAACCAGCACTGCAACAGTGAATACACTTGAACATCTACATTTATGGTAAGTGTACACAACTGTACTATGTTCTTCGTGTTTCACTGTTGCAGTCCCATTTGGGTTGATTCCCAAAGCTAAGGAAGGGAGGAGGAAGTTAAAGAGCATTAGGGGCAGCTATTAAGACTTGCAAGACTGCACTGGCAAATCTAGCTCTGGATTTAGAAAAGACAGGCATGTGGTAATGCTTGGTGAAGGTATGTACAGAGCTCCAGGTATAGCAGCATCTAGGATGTCCCTGGTAGGGGACTCCTCTGAGAAAAGCTGCAGAGGTAGATGCAGCCCTGGTGGAATGTGATCTTATCCCCTGTGGGGTAGGTTTTCCATGGTGCTTGTTGCAGAAATGAATGCAAATGGGCTATCCATTTGGAAATGGTTTGTTTTGAAATGGCCTCCCCTTCTGCCCCTGCAGCAAAGCCAACTAGCAGCTGTTCAGATTTTCTGAGAGGCTTAGTCCTGTCCAAATAGAATCTAAGTTGTCTGTGCACATCCAGAGAGTGCAGTATTCATTCCCCTTTGTTTTGTGGATTAGGGAAGAAAGTAGGCAAATGAATGGACTGATTTAGGGCCACACTAGACACCATCTTGGGCATAAAGGAAGGATTACTCCTGAGGGAAACCCTGTCTGCATGGAAGATAATGAAGGGTTCTCCGCTGCCATGAGGGCCTGTAATTCAGACACTCTGCTTGCTGAAGTGATGGCTAGAAGGAAGGCCGTTTTCCAAGAAAGGAATTTCAACTCTGCTGTTGCAGCTGGCTCAAAGAGGGGAGGGGGAAGAGTGAGCTTTTCCAATACAAAGTTAAAGTCCCAGGCTGGAGTGGGAGCTCTCCTGGGGGGGGGGGGGTCTTAAATTTTTCACCCCTCTAAGGAATTGTTTTAGTTAGGGGTGAGAGAAGAGGGCTGTCTCAGTATTATAATGTGCTGAAATGTTAGAGGCATGAATTTTAATTGAGAAGGATAGGCCCTTGTGGAGCATTTCTGTTGAGTACTGTAGAATATGAGGTAAGCTGGGGACCATTGTGACCATCCCCTAAGCCTGGCTCCAGGAACAGTATAATTTCCACTTTTCAGCATAGGATTTTCTAGTACTAGACCTCCTTGCCTCCAGAATGACATCCAGCACCTGCTTACACAGGGATGCTAGAGGATAGCTCAAAGAATTAGCCAGGCTGCAAGGTTCAGGGTTTGAAGCTGAGGGTGCAAAATTTGGCCCGCCTGCTGAGACAGCAGGGAAGGAGTCTGAGGCATGTGCCATGGTTGTAGCAGTGTCATACTAAGCAAGTGGGGGTACTAGTGCTGGTGCAATCAGTATTGTCCTTTGCTTGTCTTGTTTGATCTTTAGTAGAACCTTCGAGAGAGGCAGAGGGGGAAAGGCATAAAACGAGAGGCTTTCCCAGGTAAAGGACAGGGCATTCACTTTCCAAGCTTGACTGTGAGGAGTCCTTGTGCAGAATTTGTTCAATTGGTAGTTCTGAGGGGAGGCAAGCAGGTCTACCTCTGGAGGGGAGGCAAGCAGGTCTACCTCTGGAGGGGAGGCAAGCAGGTCTACCTCTGGAGGGGAGGCAAGCAGGTCTACCTCTGGAGGGGAGGCAAGCAGGTCTACCTCTGGAGGGGAGGCAAACAGGTCTACCTCTGGAGGGGAGGCAAACAGGTCTACCTCTGGAGGGGAGGCAAACAGGTCTACCTCTGGAGGGGAGGCAAACAGGTCTACCTCTGGAGGGGAGGCAAACAGGTCTACCTCTGGAGGGGAGGCAAACAGGTCTACCTCTGGAGGGGAGGCAAACAGGTCTACCTCTGGAGTTCCCCATTTGTTCAAGAGGTTGAATATTTTTGGTTCTAGCTTCCATTTGTGTGGGTCCATGAGATTTCTGCTTAGTCGTCTGCCAGTGAATTTAGTTTGCCTGGCAGGAATTGTGCTTGTAGATGTACTTGGTAGCTCAAGGCTGCGTTCCACAGAGACATGGCTAGTCTGCAGAGAGGGTACGAGTGGGTTCCCCCCTGCTTGTTTATGTACCACATAACTGTGGTGTTGTCTGTCTTTACCAATAGGTGTCCTGGAAGAATACGGTCTTTGAAGGCTGTCAGAGCATTCTGTACAGCTAACATTTCTTTTTGATTGATATGCAAGTGCATCTGTCTCGGGTTCCATTTGCCCTGAATGCACTGCCCTGCCATCTGAGCTCCCCATGCGTAGTCTGATGAGTCTGTTAGGGTCTGGGCGGCAGGGGTAGAGTGAAAGGGAGTCCCTTGTTGTGGTAGCAGGCCTCTGCCACCAAAGGAACTCTGTCTTCATACAAGGAATGATAGAAATTGTTTCCATGTCCTGAGAATGTTGACACCATAGCCTTTTTAGATACCACTGGAGTTTCCTCATATGCTGGCCTGTATTTGGAATTAGTAGAATGCAAGAGGCCATGAACCCCAGAGCTTGCAGTATTTTTCTTGCAGATAGCTGGAGTTTTGTGGCCAATAGTTTGAAGTAGGTTGTCAAACTTGTTTCTCCGGAGTGAGGAATGCCATCTGGGAAGTTGTGTTCAAGCATTTTCTGTTTAAGTAGTCCCATAATATGCTGCTGATACTTTATCATATGAAGTTGGCAATTTAAAGCCCTAATGACCAAAGTAGCAGAAGTGCAAACCTTCTTACCCCACCTAAGGCTCTAGAATCTTACCCCATCTGTCTAAGGCTCTAGAATCTCTATTAGAAGGGGTACGGATTTTTGGCAGCAGTAGCCTTAATGCCTTTGGTCCTTGAATTCAGAACTTCTGGGTGGAAATGATGGTGTCGGTTTAATATGAATGTCCATAGGCCTGAATACACCCTCAGAAGCCGGTGCCTGCACAGCGGCTCCGGACCCATCCAGGGTAGAGACATCCGCAGGTTCCATAGTCGAAGCATCTCACAGCATACCAGACTCCGAATGGGTCTAAGTAGGGGCCTGCGAATCTGAAGTAGCAGGTATCAGGGGCTGCAAAAGCACCTCAGAGTACCGGCGACTGGCAACTAGCTTAACAGAAGCATCATCTGCAGTTTTGGACCTATGCAGTCTGCCTTTATCCTTACGTTTTTTCGGAAGATAGGTAGTCGGCTGGTTTAACGAGGCCATTTCGGAGTACTGAGATCAAGTACAAAAATAATTGGCTGCAAAAATAGCCCAACGATGAATAGTTCGGGGGTTGAACAAGGCACAAAACCGACAGCGAGGGACATCATGGTCTGGGCTTAAACAGGGGCTGCAGTAAGAATGAAAATCTCTATGAGGTATTTGCTTTCCACAGGCAAGACAATTGTTAACTTTTACTGACATCGGTTGGAGCAAGAAAAAGATCCCCAACGGGGTACTTACCTTTTTTGAAGACTTCAGGTCTGAAACTCGAAGACAAAAATTTCAGGAGACAGCCGACCGGCACTTGCGAACTGCTTCTGCTTTGGGCACCGCACGGCAAGAAAGGCTGATGTAATGGCGTCGGCTGCATGTTTTATACCCCTGACGACCTGACGTCATGGAAGAGACAGAATCCAATGCAGAAATACGAAGACTCTGGTATTCAGGCCGGCTGAGGGCTACATGCAGGCAGATAACCCAAATGTGAGTTTTGAAACATGAGGAGAATAAATCTAAGATGACTTCTCTGCTTAATCTAGTAGAAGCATATCGGCATCAAGCAGAAATGGAAATTAAACAAGAAATAGATAAAAACCAAGCAGCAACTGAATGTGCCAAAAAAACAAAAGAATATAAGGTGAAGGACCACATGAGATGGCAAGAAATGTAGAAAATGCATATAGTTGCAACTGTAGAAAACTTCTGGAAGAACCTCATGTTGATCAAGAATACATGCAGGAATGGTTAAAGAGAGGCGAATTCAAACTAAGAAATGAAAGGTTAATACTGAAGGCCTAAGATAGTGGGCTATGTACATGTTGGTTTACAAAGTCCATTGAACATGTGGGAGAAAGACAAATGTAGGTTTTGTAAAACAGAATTAGAAACAGTCGCACACATCGTTGCTGGCTGCGACATACTAATAGCAGGACTGTATACTGAAAGGCATAATAAGGTGGCAAGACTGTTGCATTGAGGATTGTGCAAACATTACGGTACTGAAGTGGCTGAAAAACATTGGAAACATGAGGAACAAAGTATCACAGAAAATGATGAAGTCTACATTACATGGGATTATCCATTACAAATAGTTCAAAAGATAGATGCTAGAAAACCAGACATAGTGGTCCATGAAAAAGGGAAAAGTAGAACGGATAGTTGAAATTGCTACACCCAGTGACTACGGTGTCTTGTATACAGACAGAGACAAAGTCATAAAATATCAGGATCTGCAGGCAGAAACAAGAGCAACGCGGAAGAAAGATACCCAGACAGATCCAATAGTAGTAGCAACAATGGTCTTATAAAAAAGATTCTACAATTGTATTTAAATGTGTTACCACTACAGGTAACCCCATACGAATTGCAGGAGTCGTCATTACTGGGCACATTGCAGGTGTTGCGAGGAGCACTTCTGGCTGACATCAAAAATTGAAACAATACTAATTTCATGAACTTTAATCGTACTTCGACTTAGGAATGGGGTTCATTCCCATCAAGGTTTTAGAAACCCAAAAGGTATGGAGAAAGTAAAAAAAAAAAAAAAAAAGTAACCATTGGCCACAAATGAAACAAATGGTAGCAAATTACATCCATCAAAGTGAGGTCTTCACCCCCCTCACAACCCCCCTTACTTAACTATACCAACTCAGAGATCGCACTACAGTGGAGAAAGGGCAAAGTTCACCATGGTGGCCAAGTGGTTAATTACCCGGAGAGGTAATGCGATGTTCCAGTAGTTCGTGCTTCTACACTTACAACATTTTCATCTTGACGTTTTCAGACTATGAACTAGGTTGAGATGTTATGAAGGGGAACCAAACAGGTGCATCCATCAGCAGCATCTTCTGGTCTTTCTGGGCTGTGTTAGGCAGTCTGATGCCCGAGGACAACATGGCCCTTCCGGTTATCAAAGTTTAAAGAGACAGAAAGTGAAGATTTCGACCAGAGACCAGGAGTAGCGGGAAGGGATGATTATGGATGAGATATTTGGCCAGAAAAAAAAAAAAAGAGAGTCATGGTAGAAAGGTCAGCAGAAAGGAGAGTAGGAGGATGGGAGTTTGGTCTACTTAAACATCTACAATTATGGTAAATGTAACTCAACTGTACTATGTTCTTTTGTTGTCAGTGTTGCAGTAGTGATTGTTGGGAGGACTCGCAAAGCTGCAGATTTGGTTGTAGGCTCTGGAAGAGCAGGTTTTCTACAACAGAAGTTGCAAATCCTGCCCTATCCCTGGAGACTGTGCCTAAATGGTAATGCTTGGTAAAGTTGTGGACAGAGGTCCATGTGGCAGCTTCCAAAATGGCCCGAGTAGGGACACCTTTAAGAAAGGCAGTGGTGACTGCCCTGTATCTCGTGGAGTAAACCCTGACATGGGCCGGTAATGGCTTACCATGATAAGCTTAACAGAATGCAATGCAATTGACTATCCATTTTGAAATAGTCTGCTTTTCCCTTTTGCAAAGGCCACTAGCATTTCTACCACTCTACTGTGGGAACTTTGTTCTGCTAAAGTAGCACCTGACCTGTTGGTATACATCCAGGGAACATAGTCTTCCTTCCAAACCTACAAAATAAATCCTAACAGGTGAATAGCTTAATTCAATGATACTACCTTGGGCATAAAAGAGAAAGTTGTTCTGAGACCTGTCTGGCTGAGGTGACAGCTATCAGTAGGGTAGTATTCCATGCGAGTACGAGCAGAAGCTGCTGGCTGAAAAGGTATTTAGGTAAGTTTTTCTAATACACAGTTAAGTCCAAAGAAGAGCGTTTCTCCTGGGAGATTTTAGATGTATATCCGCCTTTCAAGAATTGTTTCAGGTGGTGGTGAGAATAAACAGGAAGAAGGAAAATGGAAGACAAGTAGAGATGACAGAAACATGCACCTTAATACTGAAATAAGGATGGCCCTAATAACGTAATCAATAAAGGTATGCACACTAGATTTATGCCGCAGGTGCCAAGAAGAAAACCTTTTACATTTGGATAAGTATGACTTTCTGGTAGTTTGTTTTCCTGCTTCTCAAAGTAGACAGTACTTCAGTACAGTAGTTTGCATTTTTGGGTTAAAATCCAATCCCCCATGCTGTCATTTTGAGTGTGGTCAGGTGTGGATGGATAAATGACAGACCCCTTTAGTTAAATGTGTAGATTTATCACCAGGGAAAACAGCTCCTGTACTTTTCAAAAAAAGCACCAAACCAGGCATGTCCAAGGGTCAGCTTCCAGTGATTTCTACTGTCCACCTGGTGAATCTGGGCATACTGGGGAATTGCAGCAATTGCCTCATGTACACAGACAACCCTCTCCTCCTACCATCCAACACTACAACCTGTGAGAGATGCACTTACATAGCCAAACTGGAAGCAAAGCTCTCTCCACCAAAGATTGTGCTAGACAGTCAAGAGGAGAAGGTTAACACCCGCACTACACCTCAAGCAACAAACAGCCCTTCTAAACTCACACCACCAACACCCACTGATAGCAACACTAAATCCACATATGCGGAGGCCCTTAACTGTAACCAGCCCAAGCAACAAGGACCTCCGAACCTGAAATGCAAGCTAATACCAGTCACAACCAAAGTGTGTCACAGCTCACAACACCAGTGTGCCACCCAGCAAAGTACAGTTTTGTACCTACCATAAGTGTAGATGTTAGAGTGTATACCCTGCTGCAGTCATCACACTTGGGTTATCATGTCGTCAGGCGGTCCTGCAGTCGACCTGAATTTCAAAGTCTTGGTCCGGCGTTGGTTGCTGTCGCTTCTTCCCTGATGTCAGTGTGCCAGGGGTATATAAGAGGCATCCAACGCCATTTTCTTCAGTTTTTCTTGCCCCAGATGTCAGGTGCCCCACCCCCAAAAGATGGTCAGTAGATAGTATCAATAATAAAAGCTTAGCACAAACAAAACATCCCTCCAGCTATAAGCAAATACACCACAAAGGTTGTATCAGATTTTAAGGTATTGAAAGGTTTTAGTTGGGTCAGAGCGGATGGAGGGAGGGTAACCTGGACTGCAGCAGGATATACACTCTAACATCTACATTTATGGTAGGTACAAAACTGTACTATGTTCATCGCGTTACCCTGCTGCAGTCATCACACTTGGGTAGAATCCCAAAGCTAAGGATGGGAGGTGGAGTCAAACAGGGTTAGAGGAGGCTAGAAGGCCCTGCAAAACTGCAGTGGCGAAGCCAGCTCTAGTCTTAGAGTAAAGTGGTAAGTGATAGTGTTTGGTGAAGATGTGCACTGAACTCCAAGTTGCAGCTTCCAGAATATCCTTGGTTGGCAACCCCCTGAGGAAGGCTGAAGATGTAGCTGCTGCCCTGGTGGAATAGGGCCTTATGCTAGCAGGAACTGGTTTTCCATGATGGGTGTAGCAAAAACGTATTCAATGTCCTATCCATTTGGAAATGGTCTGTTTTGCGATCGCCTTTCCTTGTGATGCTGTAGCATAGGATACAAAAAGTTGGTCAGATTTTCTGAAAGCCTTAGTTTTATCCAAGTAGTAATGTAGTTGCCTGTGAATGTCCAAGGAATGCAGGAGTCTTTCTCCTTTGTTCTGTGGATTTGGAAAGAAGGTGGGTAAATGGATGGTTTGATTTAGAGCCACACTGGATACCACCTTTGGTATAAAGGAGGGGTTAGTTCATAGAGAAACTCTGTCTTGATGAAAAATGAGGAAGGGCTCCTACTGTCATTAGTACCTGTAGCTCTGAGACTCTTCCGGCTGAAGTAATTGCTAGCAGCAGAGCAGTCTTCCATGATATAAACTTTAAGTCAGCTGAGAAAGCTGGCTCAAAAGGTGGCAGGGTAAGTTTTTCCAGAACAAAATTTAGGTCCCAAGTTGGTGTTGGCGCTCTCCTGGGAGGCCTAATGTTTTTTGCCCCTCTGAGATACTGCCTTAGAAGTGGATGTGAAAATAAGGGAGGATCCGTGTTGTAGTGAGCTGAAATAGTGTAGGCGTGGATTTTAATAGATGAAAAAGAAAGTCCTTTGTGTAACATTTCAGTTAAATATTGTAGAATCTGGGGCATGTCCGGCTGAAGGGTATTTTGGCCTTTAGCTTGGTTCCGGGCGCAAAATCTTTTCCATTTGTCTGAGTAGGCTTTCCTGGTACTGGGCCTCCTGGCCTCCAGAATGACATCCATACCAGCTTGTGAAAGAGGGGCTGGCTGGTTGCTTAGGTGATGCGCCATGCAGCCAAATTTAAGGTTTTGAGCTGGCTGTGTAAAATCTGACTGCCTTGCTGTGTGAGTAGATGAGGAATTTGTGGTAAAATCCATGGTGGGCCCTGGGCCATGTTCCTTAGTAGTGGGTACCAGTGCTGGCATGGCCAGTCCGGGGCAATGAGTATCATTCGAGGTCTCTCCATCCTGACTTTCAGCAGCACCTTTGTGAGAAGGGGTAATGGAGGAAAGGCATATACTGTCAGCATTTTCCAACTGAGAGTGCGTCCACTTTCCAAGCTTGATGGTGAAATGTCCTTGTGCAAAATTTTGAAAGCTGATGGTTTTGGGGGTTGGCAAACAGGTCTATGTCTGGGCGCCCCCATTTTTGAGTTATCATTGCAAATACTTGTGGATCCAGTTTCCACTCGTGGGGATCCATGATGTTTCTGCTTAGGCAGTCTGCCAATGGGTTCTTTTTTCCTGGCAGGAACTGGGCTTGTAATTGAACTTGGTAAGTTAGTGCTGTGTTCCACAAGGTCATTGCTTGCCTGCATAGAGGGTAGGAGTGTGTACCCCCTTGTTTATGTACCACATTACAGTGGTGTTGTCTGTCCTTATTATAAGCTGTCCTGGATGTAAGAGGTCCTTGAAGGCAGTCAGAGCATTCTGTACAGCTAGCATTTCTTTTTGATTGATGTGCAGATTCCTTTGATCTGCAGTGTATATGCCTTGAACGCACCGTCCTGCCATGTGTGCCCCCAGGCATAGTCCGATGTATCTGTTGTCAGTTTGCCTGGCTGGGGGTAAGGTGAAAGGCTGACCCTTGTTGAGGTGACATGCCTGTGACCACCATAGAAACTCCTGATGAAGGCAGGGAATGAGAGGTATCATTGTTTCCAAGTTGTGGCTGTGTTGAGTCCATATGCTTTTCAGGTACGTTGTAATTTCCTCATATGCAGTTTTGCAAATGGTATTAGTAGTATACAAGATGCCATGAAGCCCAAGGCCTGCAGATTTTTTCTTGCAAGAAGTTGGGTCTTTGTTGCCATTATTTTGAAGTACTGAGTTAGTTGTTTGTCTGGAGTCAGATATGCCATCTGGGCTGTTGTATTCAAGCTGGCACCCAGGAATGTCACAGTTTGCGAGGGCACTAGTTTTGATTTCTTTTCGTTTACTGTGTACCTTAGGCAACTTAGAAGGTGTTTTACAAAAGTCAGATGTTGTAAGAGAACGTCCTTGCTTTCTGCTTGGATGAGGCAGTCGTCCAGGTATGGGTATATTTGAATTCCTCTTTGTCTGCAGTACGCAATTACTGGTGCCAGGCATTTTGTGAAGACCCTGGGTGCAGTAGATAAGCCAAAGGGCAGTGCAGAGAATTGGTAATGGGTTGAAACTGCAATGAAAACGAGGTATCTTCTGCAATTTTGTCGGATAGGGACATGCAGGTATGCCTCCTTGAGGTCCAACGTTACTAGCCAAGCTTTCTTGCCCAACATGGGAAGAAGCTGCTGTAGTGTTAGCATCTTGAATTTGGGTACTTGCAAGAAGGTGTTTAGAATTGAAAGGTCCGGAATGGGTCTCCAAGCATTGTCCTTTCTGGGGACTAGAAAGAGCCTTGAGTAAAATCCTTGGCCTTATCCTGTGTAGGTACCATTTGAATGGCTCTCGTGTCCATGAGAGCTGTAATTTGTTTTTGTGCCTCTGCCCATTGATTTTGTGGCAAGTTTGGCATTCCTTTTATCCTTGGCAAGGTGTGGAAATGGAATCTGTATCCTTGTGAGATAATGTCTAGGACCCATTTGTCCTTTGTGACGATGCGCCAGTTGTCTATAAAAAATGCTAATTTTCCCCCCCAAGGGAGCTGCCAAGAGATTTTTGCTTGGCAGTTTGAGGTTTAAGTCATTGTGTTTGTCTTCTAGTAGTTTGGGACCTGTCTTCTCCTCCCTTCTGTGCTGCAGTGCCCCATTGACGAGGTTTGTAAGGGATTTGTGCTTGTCCTCTGCCCCTTGGGTGTCTGTATTTACCCCTTTGTGGTCTGTCAGAAGCTGGAAAGGACCAATTTTTTGCTGGCCAATTTCTGCTGAAGCATGGGGGTTGTACCTGTAAGATATCTTTGACCGTCTGCATAGATTTTGCCTTATCCTCCATTTTCTTTAAAACCTCTTCTGCTTTAACCCCAAATAAGACATCCTGCTGTAAGGGTGCATCTAGTAACTTTGCTTTAACATGATCAGGCAGAGTTTATTCCTTTAACCAAGCATGCCTACGTATAACAGACCCAGTAACAGCTGCTCTACAGGAAGCTTCCAAGGAATCAAATCCACATTGTAAAGTATGTTTGCCCACCTGTTCAGCTGCATGCAACAGATCCTGCATTTCTTTGAATTCAGACTGTTGGGAGTGCGTGCTCATCTTTTGTTTTATTTGAGACATTAGGAATTGCTGGTATTTCAGCATGTGAAATTGACAATTTAGTGCTCTCATAGCTACAGTAGCTAAGGTGTAAACCTTCTTCCCCCACCTATCTAGTGCTCTAGAGTCCCTTTCAGAGGGTACAGGATTTTTAGCCATAAAAGCCTTAGCTGCTTTGGGACCCTGGGAGAGTCTCTGGGTCTGCAACAGGGCTTTTGTAAAGGAATTTGTGTGAGTCAGGCACTATCTATCTGGTTTGGATGGAGCAGGAGGCAGAGAATCTGGATTTAGACTAGAATCTAAGTAAACATCATCCACAATGTCTAAAACTGGAGGGATAGCAAGTGGTCTGTGCTGGGGGAGTAAAAGAAACTCTCGGGGCCTTTTCTTTGAGTCGGGGTAGTCCTGACCTTCCCAGTGGAAATGTTCCCTCATGGTATGTAAGGTTTCCCCAAAGGAATGGTCTTCAGGGGGAAAAGCTGAGGGAATGGAATCTTCAGCATCAGAATCTTCATAAGGGGGAAAGGAGTAATCCCGTTCCTCAGAGGAGCCTGAGGAAATAAGACACTTGATCAGAGGAGACATAATCCTCCTCTTGTCTAGGCCTTTTGTCTGGGGGGGGGGGGGGGGGTTGGGAACCCCTGATTAAAGAAAACAAATCTTCAGCCATTTTAAGCATCTGTTTCTTAGGCATGGGGCCTTGAACTGGAGACTGATCTGCAGTCTTTTTTGGTTTTAGAGGAGTCTTAAGCTTAGCATAAGATTTTATGGTGAGAGTAGTCGGTCTGAAGACACCTTCTGAAACCGAAGGTGTTTCCACAGCACCGGCTTCTCCTTCTGCAATGTTGTCGGTAGGGCCTAAAGAAAATGGCTGCGTCGGCCTAGAACTCTCTGCTTGAGAATCCGAAGCGGTCTGGGGTTCCAATTCTGCGGTAGTCAGGGGCTGCGTAGGCACCTCACTGAAAACCGGAAAACCGTCGACCAGCCCAGCAGAGGCCTTGGAGTCTGGCTTGGATCTAGGCTGCCTGTCTATCTTTGCGGTTTTTATGCACGCCGGTAGTTGGTTGCTCCGACGGCATAGTGTAATTAAATTTCCTACCGAAGTAGTGTTGTGCGAAATCAAAGCGTCGCTTTATAGTTCGCTTATTGAACCTAGCACAAAACCGACAACCAGAGATGTTGTGCTCTGGGCCTAGGCAAGGTATACAATAAGAATGAAAGTCCTTATGAGGTATTTGCTTCCCACAAGAAATGCAATTGTTAACTTTTTCTGACATCGGACTGAGGCAACAAAAGCTTCCCCAATGGGGTACTTAGCTTTGAAGATTTCGGCCTGAAATTCGATTCGAAAATCTCAGGTGTCGGCCGACCGGCACTTGAACTGCTTCTGCTTCGGGCACCGCGTGGCAAGAAAGACTGGAGAAAATGGCGTCAGATGCCTCTTGTATACCCCTGGCGCACTGACGTCAGGGAAGAAGCGACAGCAACCGACGCCAGACCAAGACTTTGGAATTCAGGCCGACTGCGGTACCGCCTGACGACAGGATAACCCAAGTGTGATGAATGCAGCAGGGTAACACTATGAACATCAGCCCCTAAGGCAAGACAACGTACCTAACACTTTAGTCATAGGTGACTCTAGTCAGGCACACTGATGTCCCACTCACCAGGCTGAACAAGGAGAAAATTACAGTCAGCTGCCCATCGGGTGCCAGGAGCCGCCACATAACGCATGCACTCAAGTCACTCCACAACAAGTCAAAATATGACTCTGTCATTGTCCATGTTGCAGTGAATGACTTAAGATGTACCTCCTTGGACTACATAAAGAGAGACCTGGAAGAGCTCTCAGATCATGTGGCCCAGGCAAGTATGACCCTAGCCCCGAGTAGCATCCTGCCTTCACCCAGAATGATACCACAATACAAGGACAAAATGACTGATCAACAATTGGCTAAGCTTCTAGCATCATTCAAAGGGGATCAAGTATGTCTGCCTGGGATGACATGATCGACAGACCACAATGCTTTGCCAGAGATGGTCTGCACTTGTCGCCCCTGGGATTTAGGTTACTGGCTAAGGCTCTTCCCACCCCTATAGTGCCGTTTTTAGGCAAAGTTCAAAGGACAAAACCACCACCGTAACAGGTACAAGCATGCAAAATCTGAAGGTAATGCTACTCAATGCTAGAAGTCTAAACCTCAAAATGCACACTCTCGAGGAACTCCTAAAAATGGAGAACATCGATATCTGTGCAGTAACTGAGACCTGGTTCAAGGCTCCAGAGAGCACCCCTGCAATACCAGGCTACAACTCTTACCACACTTTTCGGCCACCAAACCAGGATCGAAACACTAAAGGTGGAGGAGTGTCCATATTCACCAGATATTCACACCATCAGGCTAGCTGCCCAACACAATGAGTCTGAAATTCACCAGGTGCAACTAACACTAGGTAAGACTGCAATCCAAATTGTAGCTTGCTACAGATCCCCCACCATGCTCCAAGATTCTCACTACACCTTTCTAAACATACTGGAAAATATTAAGATACAACCAAACACCCTAATACTCGGTGATTTCAACTACCCTGCCATTAACTGAGAAAACTACTCGTGTACCAACACCTTTGCCCAGTGGTTCTTGGGATTCATAAATTCCAACGTCCTGGATCAACTAATCCATTGTCCCACCAGGGGCTCCAATGTGCTAGACCTGGTAATTACCAACATGGGAAATCGATGCTCCACACCTATGGTCAACCCCCTCGTTGGTCAAGTCAGACTAAGCTAATCACCCTAAACATCCACATCCCACCCCCACTCCTCAGTAAGGAAAGCTCCATAAAAAACTGCTCCAAAGCCAACTTCATGCTACTCAAGTCAGAAGTGATGAACTTCATGACACCCATGCAGACGGGAACTGAAAGTTCGACTGCCAAGTCCTACACTATGGCACTGTACGAGCACATCCACTCATGCATGAATCATGCCATCCCAAACAGAACCAAGATGCTCTCCTCCAAAAAAGGAAGCCAATCTTTTGGTCCCCTACCATACACAAACTTTACAACAAAAGGAAGAAACTGTTGCAGAAGAGAGGAAAATCCCACGATGCAAAAAATTCCCTTACCAGCCTCAGTAAGAAGCTGTGATCCCTCGCAAAATCCTCCAAAGCTAGTTACGAAAATAAAATTGCCAAAGATTCCAAAGACAACCACAAGGCATTCTATAACTATGTCAAGAATCTAAATGGCAATGCTCAGATCTGCTCTGAGCTACAACAGAATGGCATTAAATATACTGAGCCAAAGGATATTGCCAATATCCTGGCAGATCAATTCAGTGTCAACTTCACCCTCCTCTCACCCCTCTAAACGGCCCATCTCAATACCGGAAAATTGCCCAATTCCAGTAATAATGGCCACACAGGTAAAAAACGCACTCTCCAAAGCTAAGAATACAGCATCCATGGGACCAGGACTAGGGCTGTGTACTACATGGACTACAAAATGGACTGGCACCTCAAAATGGACTGGCACATCACCTAAGTGTCATGTTTAATCATACCCTCACCTCAGGCTTCGTGCCCACTGAGTGGCGCACAGTTACAGTTATCCCACTCCACAAGGGGGGGATCAACCCTGGATCCCGGGAACTACTGCCCATCAGTCTGATGAGCCTGATCTGCAAGGCCATGGAACGTATTATCATGGAACTTATAAAGAAATATTGGCAACCTTCAAACACTGGACCCCACCCAGTTTGGGTTTGTGAAAGGCCGATCTTGTCTCCTGAACCTGACTGACTTCTTTGAAACAGCCTCCAGAGCCGTGGATGAGGGTAAGGCAGTCCACACAGCCTATCTGGACCTTGCAAAGGCCTTTGACACCCATCCCTCACTCTGGAATCATAGATAAACTTACTAAGCTGGGCATTAATCCCTATGTCACTCGATGGGTTGCCAACTGGCTTACTGATAGAACCCATACTGTAAAAGTAGCCGACTCCAAATCCAGCTCCAGACAAGTGGAGTACCTTAGGGTTCAGTCCTTGGACCGCTCGTTTGACATCTACTTCAAGTACATGCCAACACTAAGGGACTCTGACTAACAAAGTTCGCAGATGACTGCAAACTAGGAGCCATTACTGAATCCCCAAATTATGCAGATACTCTACAAATGGGCCTTACGGAAACAGATGCTTGGTGCCAGAGCCATGGGCTCAAGCTCAATGCCAAGAAATGTACAGTTATCCCCTTTGGGGAAAAAAACATGTACCCATGAACTACCACATAGATGGCAGTACACAAAACACCAAAAGTGTGATAAGAGACTTGGGGACACAGGTGGACAGTGATCTCGCCTTCAATAACCACATCACCACAACAGTCAGGAAATCCTATGTGGCACACCTTATCACAAAGGGCTTTTCATCCAGAAAAAGGAGGTCATTGTCCCACTGTACTCATTCCTCATTAGACCCATTATAGAATACAACGCCCCACTTGGTATGTACCTGTCAAGACACCTGCAACATCTGGAAAGGCCGCATAAATACCTCACTAAAAGAATCACAGACCTAAAGCAGATGCCCTATGCTGACCGCCTTAAAAACTCCAGCTATACTCTGTTGCATATCGTCTATTCCGAGGCGATCTCTGCTTAACATACAAGGCCATGTCAAACCCAGAGCTGTTGGACATGCTACACAAAGAAATCCCAAGCCCTCAGAGCCACACTCTCCAGGGATCTAAACCTTGTCATCACAATAAAAACATGCTGAAGGGATATGTTCCTGACCCAGAGAGAGTCCCCAGACTCTGGAAAAGACTGCCCATACATGTCAAGCAGAGCGCCTCCATGGTCCTCTTCAAAAGAGACCTTGACTTTTGGATGGGAGAAAGGAAATTCACCCAGAGGATCACGTCACTTCACCCAGAGGATCACGTCAGTCACCCTGCTAGACAGGGGTCCAGGGAAGTAAATAGTGTGGGAAGAAATAGCCAGGGAATTGTTATGGCTAGGCTTGTATAGGCCCTAGGGCCGATAGCCTAGTACCAACCTACAAACCAGTGGAAGAATGCTTTATCTCTCTTCACCGACAGTGAAGAGGCAAGAGAACCAATGCTGCCTTGACCAAAAGGGGGCTGCAAGTATCATGCACGGCCTGTTTGACCTCACTTTTATCAGTACCCTAGGGATGAGCAGTAATGGAGGCAAGGCATAGAGAAAGAGATCTATCCATTTGAAAGAGAAGATGTCTGCCCTTCATGCCAGTCTGTTGTGTTCTTGAGCAAAATCTTTGCAGTTGTCGATTCTGATGACAGACAGAGGTCTATGCTAGCGTGTCCCCATTGATGGGTGATGTCCAAGAAAATCTATTTCTCTTCAGCATCCATTCAATTGGATCCAAAAGGCCCCACTCAGGGAATCTGCTATGGTGTTGTTCTGGCCTCAGATGTAGGTTGCTGTCATTGTCAGTTGCAACTCTTGTGCCAATAACCAAATCTTTGACAGACTGCATGGGGGGTAGGAATAAGTCATCCTGCTTGTTTATGTACCATGTGACTAATGCCTGTCCAAAACTGCAGTGTTCCTGGATTCAGGTTGCTCTGAAATTTTCATAGCTAGAAACACTGCCAAACTGCACTGAAAGGCTTTCATAGCTAGAGACACCGCCAGCATATTTTTGTAGTTTATGTGCAATTTCCTTTGTTCTGCGGTACAGATACATTCACTTTCAGGAGTTCTAAGTAAACTCTCCATTTTTTTTCTGAACTGTATGTAGTGATGGTGTTGTCTCTGTCTTTGGTAGAGAGAAGTTTACTCCTGGACTTTGCAGGAAGGTGTCTTTCCACCAAAGCAGCTCTTTTTTAAAGCAGGACAGAAAAGACACCAGTGATTCCAGGTAGTTGAAAATGTTGTTCCCAAGTGTTTTTTAGGAACCACTGGGTTCTCATGTAGTTTTACAAGAACCACCATTAAAATGATGGACGCCATGTATCCCGAGGCACTTAAGATATTCCCTTCAGACATGGTTTGCCATGGCAGTAGACAGTGCAGATAAGTATGTTAGAAAAGAAATCTCGTATTGGGGTAAGAAGGCTTTTTATTGCACTGAATCAATGCACTCAGAGTATTCTTGTCTGAGGCTGCTTAAAATTCCAGAATGGATTTTCCCTGGATGCAGTAGTCATCCAGGTAAGGGTAAATATACACCCCTAATGTTTTGCAATGGGCTACAACCAGAGCTAAACATTTGGTGAAATCTCTGGAATTAATGGATAAGCTACATGGTAAAGCACTAAATAACTGAATAGGTAGTACAACCCTGCTGCCACAGACCAAAGATATTTCCTGTGCTCCTTTGCAATAGGAATGTGAAGGTAGGCATCATTCAGGTTTAGTGCAACCATGTAGGCTCCTCAAAAGATCATGGGTAACAGTTTCTGAAGGGTAAACTTTTTGAATTTGGGAATATGCAGAACTTAAACTTTAAGAGGTCTAATTATTGGTCTCCAGGTGCATTTCTTTCTTGAGACTAGAAAGATCCTGGAGTAAAAAAACTATGTTGCCTGCTCCCCTTCAGGAATTGGTTGAATGTACTCTGTTGCAGAAGTTCTTGCAAGATAGAGGAAGAAGGCCCTCTTGGTCTTTTGGGGGTTTTGGCATACCTGGGGGGGGGGGGGGAGCTTTTCCCTGAATTGAATGGAATAGCCCTTTTCTATTATGTTTATGACTCACTGATCCCCTGTGGTAAGTTTCCACTGCTGTAGGAAAGAAGAAAGTCTCCCCACAAGAGGGTTTGGGAGGCAGGGGTTGGGAGCTGTACATAGACAAAGCTACTCAGAGACAAGATCCTTGGATCCCCCAGGTCTATGGCATTGATCAGGTTGCCACCTTCTAGACTATCTTTGTCTCCTTGCTCAGGGAGGCCCCTCCCTTTTCCTGCCTAGAAGGCAGAAGTCAAAGTTTAGAAGAGTACATTTTTACTGTATGCAGGTGTAGGAAAGATGCAAAATTCTCACATAGTTTTGATTTGCTTCTTTTTCCAATTTCTCTAAACATACTCTGAAGGGGGCCAAAAAGTAACTCCTTATCCATGGGTCCGGCTCAAGTTCTAAGTCAGGCATGTCTACAAGTGACAGAACTCATAGCAACTGTTCTATACGAGTCATTGCACTGTAACCACATCTCAGAGAATACCTGGATACCTGTACTGCACATCTAGCTGTCTCCTGTATGTCACTCTGTAAGGTCTTGTCTGTAATGCCTCTCTGCCTTAGAGATGATTTACTGCTGTAAGGACTCCGAAGTACTTAAACATGTGAAATCGGCAATTAAGAGCCATCATAAAGTGTGGAGCAGATGCGCATGCCTTTTTGCCAACTCTAATAATCTACTTTCTCTGTCATTTGGTAGAGGGTGTTTAGCTGCACCCTTAGGAGCACCATTTCTGGATTCAGTACACACTACAGAGGACTTTACTTTTGGGTGTCAAGCACTCTGTAAAAACAGTCAAGATTTCTAGAGGCAGGTGACAGTCATTCAGGATGGAGACAGATGTTAAACATCTAGAACTACATACATTGGAGGAATAGCTAGTGGTCTGGGAGATAGTAGACTTGGGAGTTCTGTAATGAGTTTGGATTTGAGAAATTTCTTTGTTCTCCCAATTAAAGGATTCCATCTTGTGCAAGGTATCCCCAAAGGATAAATCCTCAGAGGGAGAAGAGGAAAGGGCATCATCTGGATCAGAGACAGGGAAAGATTGAGTGAAAAGGTGTTCAGCATAAGACGTTTTCTCATCTTAGATTCTAAGGAGTCTGATTCCTCCTGAAGAGGAACATCCCTCATTTTACCAAGAGGAGCTTTAGCTGTGGTTCCCTAGACTTCATGAAGGCAGATCTCATGCCTCAGCCTGGGCTGAAGCAGCTGAAGACTGAGAAGTAGGTTAAGGCAAGTTACCTGGTCTCTACGGTTTAGACATCTGTTTAGAAAGCAAGGCCTCAGTATGCAGGTCGGAAATGCAACATCCATGCAGTCCCTTGAAGTTTCTTCATGCACAACAGCCGAAGAATAACTTTCTCCCTTGGTAACCGATACTTGAACGTCAAAAGCCAAAGCCTGCAAAGTGGCTTCAGACCCAAAAGATGTGAATACTGAGGTAGCCATAACCAAATGGACTGCTGCCATGGCAGCTTCCCAAGAGGCTGTGCAGAGAACTTAGGCATTGTACTTGCCAGACCAGGGATGACCATCATGGATGAAGAAGGCCCCCTTCATCCACTGAATATTTTTTCAATTTTTTTGTGTGAGTTTCTTAGGCAAGGAGAAAACCATAACCAAGGCATGAGAAGTAGAAGAAACTGGGTCAGAGGAGTCCATGTGGGCTGCAAGGACTTCAGCCCTATGCTTAAGGGTTTTAGGACAAAACCTAGCACAATCCTGACCGCTAAAAACATAGTGCTGAGGCCCTAAACAAAACAGACAAAAGGAATGGAAGCCTTTAATATAGGATTTGCTTCCCACACTTCAGTCAAGACCTTTGTAAACATTACTTAGAAAAAAAACGGTTCATTTAGAAAAAAAAAACATTTCCCAATATGGTATTTATCTAAAAGAATTTTGTAAGAAACTCAAAAACAAAGCCGTCTGACGGACTGTGAGCATCAGATGAAATGTAGCAGCGCTTCATACTACGCAGCTAGAAAGAAAGTACAGTTGTGTACACTTGCCATAAATGTAGATGTTTGAGTGTATTCACTGTTGCAGTCATCACATCTGGGTTATCCCTGCCAGGGTGGCCCTTAGTTGGCTCGAATACCAGAGGTTTAGTATTTCTGCGTCTGTTGCTGTTGCTCCAGGACTGACGTCAGGTCGTCAGTGGTATAAAAACAGGCAGCTGACGCCATTACATCAGTTTTTCTTGCCCTGTCAGGAGCCCCAGTATGGAGCTAGGTTATGGTAGAACACCACCACTAGTAGAAAGTAAATACCAAAACTTCCTTGTAAAAAGAGAGAGAGACAAGGGGATGGAAGGAGGGAAACCAGGACTGCAACAGTGAATACACTCAAACATCTACATTTATGGCAAGTGTATACAGCTGTACTATGTTCGTGTTTCACTGTTGCAGTCATAACATTTGGGTTAATTCCCAAAGCTGAAGAAAAGGGCGGAGGCAATTAAGACGACTGGGGCTGGCTAGGATGTCCTGCAAGACTGCAGTAGCAAAGCCTGCCCTGGATTTGGAGAAGATAGGCAGGTGGTAAAAGCTTGGTGAATGTATGAACAGAAGCCCATGTTGCAGCCTTCAGGATGTCCCTGGTAATCCTCTGAGGAAAGATGCAGAGGTGAAGCTTGCTCTGGTGGAATGTGTCCTGACCCCCTTGGGAGGAGGTTTTCCATGCAGTTTGCAGCAGAAATGGATGCAATGGGATATCCATTTGGAAACTGTTTGGATATGGCCCTGCCCTCTGCTCCTGCAGCCAAGCTGACTAGCAACTGATCAGTTTTTCTAAAAGATTTAGACCTGTCTAGGTAGAATCTGAGTTGTCTGTGCACATCTAGAGTGCAGAATCCTTTCCCCCTTGTTTTGTGGGTTAGGGAAAAAAGTGGGCAAATGAATGGATTGGGTGAGAGCCACACTGGACACCACTTTTGGCATGAAGGATGGGTTAAATCCTGAGAGAGACCCTGTCAGCATGGAAAATAATGAATGGCTCTACAGCCATAAGTGCTTGTAGCTCGGATACTCTTCTAGCTGAAGTGATACCCAGAAGCAAGGCCGTCTTCCAAGAGAGAAATTTTAAAACTGCTGAAGTTGCAGGTTCAAAGGGGGGGGGGGGCAGAGTGAGCTTTTCCAACACAAAGTTTAGGTCGCAAGCTGGGGTAGGAGTCTTTTGGGTGGCCTCTTAGGAAATGTTTGATGAGAGGGTGTGAGAAAAGAGGTGACTATGCTGAAATGAGCAGAGATGGCAGAGGCAAGAATTTTAATAGAAGAGAAGGATAGACCCTTGTGTAGTAGGTCTGCCAGGTAATCCAGGATGAGAGGTAGGGAGGCCTGTGCCGTTGCGGCTCCCTTAGCCCGGATCCAGGTGCAAAACTTTTCCACTTGTCAGCATAAGACTTTCTAGTGCTGGGTTGTCTGGCCTCACGTATAACATCTAAAACTTGTTTGCTTAGACTGGCAGCTTGAGGAGAGGTCAGGGAATAAGCCAGGCTGCCAGAATGAGGGTCTGCATTTGGGAATACATGAATTCTCCATTCCTCTGGGTCAGGAGTGTTGAGATCTGAGGTAGGTGCCATGGTGGTAAGGGTGACACGCTGCACAGCAGTGAGTACCAGTGCTTCCATGGCCAGTCAGTCTGGGGCATTCAGGATTGTCCTCTTTTTCCTCCCTTATTTTGGGCAGTACCCTTGAAATGAGTGGTAGAGGGGAGAAATGCATACAGAGAGGTTTACCCACTGGAAGGATCGAGCATCCACTTTCCAGGCCTTGCTGTGAGGTTCCCTGGTGCAGAATTTGCTGAGCTGATGATGGGAGTGGGAGGCAAAGAGGTCTACCTTTGGGGTGCCCCATTTCTGTGTTACAAGGGTGAAGGTTCTTTGGTCTAGGTGCCACTCATGCAGGTCTGGCAAGTTTCTGCTTAGGTTGTCTGCCAGAGAGTTTAGACAGCCTGGCAGAACTGCACTAACAGGTATAGTCACATGGCTGCAGACGTGTGCCAAAGGGCCATGGCAAGCCTGCAAAGAGGATAAGAGTGAGTCCCTCCCTGCTTGTTGATGCACCACATCACCATGGTGTTGTCTGTTTTGATCAGCAGAGGACCCGGGAAGAGAAAGGGTCTGAAAGCTGTCAGGGCATGCTGAACAGCTAACATCTCTTTTTGGTTGATGTGCAGATGTATTTGAATTGGGCTCCATTGGCTCTGAATGCACCTGCTGTCCAGGTGTGCATCCCAGATATAGTCAGATGCATCTATGGTGAGGGTCTGGGGGTGTGAGGTAGTGAGAAGGGAAGTCCCTTGTTGTGGCAGCATGCTGCTTGCCTACCAAATAAAATCTTTCCTTAGACAACGTATCACTGGTATAAGAGTTTCCAGGTCTTGAGAGTGCTGACACCAAAGACTTTTTAGGTACCACTGTAGTTACCGCATATGCAGTCTGGCATATGGAATGAGTAGAATGCAAGAAGCCATGAACCATAGAGCTTGCAGGATTTTCCTTGTGGATAACTGGGGTCCTGGTGGCTAGTTGAGAGAAGTAGGTTGTCAGGTAGGTTTGTTTTTCTGGTGTAAGGAATGCCATCTGGGATGCTGTGTCCAGGCTTGCTCCCAGGAATACAATTTTTTTTTGTGTGGGTACTAGTTTTGATTTCTTTTCGTTGATAGTATACCCCAGGGAGGTCAGAAGGTCCTTTACAAAGGTCAGGTGCTTTAACAGCTCTTCCTGTCTGCCTGAATCAGGCAGACGTTTAAGTAGAGGTAAATTTGAATATTTCTTTGCCTGCAAAAAGAGATGGCAGGGCCAGACATTTTGTGAAAACTCTGGGAGCAGTGGATAAGCCAAAGGGAAGTGCAGAGAACTGGAACTGCAGTGAGCCTGCTCTGAAATGTAGGTATTTCCTGCATGATTCCCTGATTGGGATGTGCAGGTAGGCCTCTTTTAGGCCTAGGGTGGCTAACCAAGCATCCTTGGAAAGCATAGGAAGAAGCTGCTGGTGGGTGAGCATTTTGAATTTTGGTATCACCAGAAAGCTGTTTAGAATGGATAGGGTCGAGGATGGGGCGCCATGTGCCCTCTTTCCTGGGTACCAGGAAGAGTCTCGAGTAGAAACCTTGGCCTGTCTATTCAGCAGGAACATGCTCTATTGCCCTCAGAGAGAGGAGGGGAAGGACCTGCTTTTTTCCCTCTGCCCACTGGTTTGGGGGAAGATCTGGGAAGCCTTTTGGGGTTGGCAGAGTGTGAAAATAAAATTTGCATCCCTGGGACACTATGTTGAGGACGCAGCGGTCATTGGCAATGGTGGTCCAGTTGCTTGCGTGGAAGGTGCAAGTGAGGGTGGGCAGAGGGAGGGGGAGGAAGTGTAAAGTCATTGTGAGCTCTTACCATAAGGGGGTGGCTTTGCACTCCCTGGTTTTGAAGAGGAGGAAAGTACAGTTGTGTACACTTACCATAAATGTCGATGTTAGTGTACTCACTGTTTCAGTCATCACACTTTGGGTATCTACCTGCAGGTAGCCCTCAGTTGACTTCAATACCAGAGACTTAGTATTTCTGCGTCAGTTGCTGTCGCTCCAGGACTGATGTCAGGTCGTCAGGGGTATAAAAACAGGCATCAGACACCATTACATCAGTTTTTCTTGCTCCAAATGTCAGGAGCCCCCCAACAGGGAGCTAAGCTATGGTGGGAAAATCAGTCAGTAAAAAGTAAATACCAAAGCCCCTGCAAGGGGTGAGTAATATACACAGAGGAGAGTGAGAAAGAAAGAGAGAAGGGGGCTGGAGGGAGAGAAACCAGGACTGCAACAGTGAATGCACTCGAACATCTACATTTATTTTAAGTGTACATAACTGTACTAGGTTCTTAGTGCTTCACTGTTAGTCATCACACTTGGGTTGATTTCTAAAGCTGAAGAAAGGGTGGAGGCAGTCAAGAAGAGTTTGGGCTGGCTAATATGCCCTGCAGGACTGCAGTTGCAAAACCTGCCCTGGATTTGGAAAACATAGGCAGGTGGTAATGCTTGATGAATGTGTGTACAGAAGCCTCCAGAATGTCCCTGGTAGGGACTCCCCTGAGGAATGCTAGAGAGGTAGATGTTGCCCTAGTGGAATGTGTTCTGACCCCCCCCCCCCCGAGGAGTTGGTTTACCATGGTGTTTGTAGCAGAAATGGATACAGTGTGCTATCCATTTGGAAACTGTCTGTTTTGAAATGGCCTTGCCCTCTTCCCCTGGTGCAAAGCTGAGTATTAACTGGTCATATTTCCTGAAGGGCTTAGTCCTATCCAGGTAGAATCTGAGCTGTCTGTGCACGTCCAAGGAGTGCAGGATCCTTTCCCCTTTATTTTGAGGATTAGGGAAGAAGGTTGGCAAATGGATAGATTGGTTGAGAGCCACACTGGACACCACTTTAGGCATAAAGGAGGGATTAGTCCTGAGGGAGACCCTTGTCAGCATGAAAAATAACGAAGGGTTCCACAGCCATCACTGCTTGTAGCTCAGACACTCTTCTAGCTGAAGTGATAGCCAGAAGCAATGCTGTTTTCCAAGAGAGGAATTTTAACTCTGCTGATGCTGCAGGCTCAAAAGGAGGTAGTGTGAGCTTTTCCAGTACAACATTAAGGTCCCAAGCGGGGGTGGGTGCTCTCCTTGGTGTCCTTAAGTTGTTTGCCCCTCTCAGGAACTGTTTGATGAGAGGGTGAGAGAAGAGGGTTGGGCTCAGTGTTGTAATGAGCCGAGATGGCAGAGGCATGGATCTTAATAGAGAAGGATAGGCCTCTGTAGAGTAGCTCTGCTAAGTAATCCAGGATTAGAGGAAGGGAGGGCAAAGTTGTGCCCTTTCCTTTAGACTGAATCCAGGAGGAATACCTTTTCCACTTATCAGCATAGGATTTCCTTGTACTGGGTCTTCTGGCTACAAGAATAACGTCCAGCACCTGCTTGCTTAGGCTGGTCACTGGGGGAGAGTTCAAGGAATATGCCAGGCTGCAAGATTCAGGGTTTGCAGCTGTGGATGCAAAATCTGCCCCCCCCCCCTCCCCTGCTGAGTGAGGAGGGTTGGGCTATGGGGGAGGTGCCAGGGTGGCACCAGTGACAGGCTGCACAATAGTGGGTACCAGTGCTGGCGTGGCCAGTCGGGGGCAATCATGACTGCCCTTGGTCTGTCCTGTCTTATCTTGAGCAATATTCTTGAGAGAAAAGACAGAGGGGGAAATGCATAGATTGAGAGGTTTACCCACAGGAAGGATAGGGCATCCACTTTCCAGGCCCTGCTGTGAGGTGTCCTGGTGAAGAATTTGCTGAGTTGATGATTACAGGGGGAGGCAGAGATCTACCTCTGGGGTCGCCCATTTCTGAAATCAGAATGCTAAAGGTGCTGGGCTCTAATTGCCACTCGTGTGGGTCCAGGAGATTTCTGCTTAAGACGTCTACCAGTGAGTTTTGTTTGCCTGGCAAGAATTGAGCTTGTAGATTGACCTCCATGTCCAAGGCTGTGTTCCACACGGCCATGGCTAGCCTGCAGAGTGGGTTCCCCCTGCTGGTTTATGTACCATATAACTGTGATGTTGTCTGTTTTTATTAGCAGGGGTCCCAGTGACAGTAGGGATCTGAAAACTGTTAGTGTGTTGAACAGTTAGCATCTCTTTTTGGTTGATGTGCAGTTGAATTTGACTTGGGCTCCAGTGGCCCTGAATGCACTTGTCGTCCAGATGTGCCCCCCAGGCATAGTCTGATGCATCTGTGGTTAGGGTCTGGGCAGTGTGGGGTTGAGTAAAGGGAAGTTCCTTGTTGTGGTTGCATGCTGCTGCCCACCAAAGAAACTCTGTCCTTGGACAAGGTATGACAGGAATGGCAGTTTCCAGGTCCTGAGAATGTTGGCACCAAAGACTTAAGTACCATTGAAGTTTCCTCGTATGCAGTCTGGCATATGGAATTAGTAGGATGCAAGAGGCCATGAACTTTAAGGCCTGCAGGATTTTCCTTGTGGATAGCTGGGTTCTGGTGGCCATTTGAGTGAAGTAGCTTGTCAGATAGGCTTGTTTTTCTGGAGTAAGGAATGCCATCTGGAATGCTGTGTCCATGCTTGCTCCCAGGAATACAATATTTTGACTCGGGTCTAGTTTTGATTTCTTTTCATCGATAGTGTACCCCAGGGAGGTTAGAAGGCTTTTTTTTTTTTTTTTACAAATGTCAAGTGCGGCAACAGCATTTCCTGACTGTCTGTCTGAAACAGGCAGTCATCCAAGTACAGGTAAAATCTGAATCTTTCTCTGTCTGCAGTAGGCAATGGCTGGAGCCAGGCATTTTGTGAATACTCTGGAAGCAGTGGATAAGTCAAAGGGAAGTGCAGAGAACTAATAATGCATAGATCTTGCCCTGAAGCATAGGTATTTCCTGCATGAGTCTCTGATAGGGAAGTGCAGACAGGCTTCTTTTAGGTCTAGGGTGGCTAATCAGGCATCTGGCTAGCATAGGAAGAAGCTGTTGAAGGGTGAGAGCATTATGAAATTTGGTACCACCAGGAAGGTTTTTGAATGGAAAGATCTAGGACTGGGCACCAAGTGCCCTCTTTTCTGGGTACCAAGAAAAGTTTGGAATAGAACCCTTGGCCTATCTGTTCTGCAGGAACAGGTTGAATTGCCCTTATGGAGAGCAGGGATTGAACTTGGTTTTGTGCCTCTGCCCACTGGTTAGGAGGAAGGTCTGGGAACCCTTCTGGGGTTGGCAGCGAGTGGAAGTAAAACTTGTACCCCTGGGATACAGTGCCGAAGACCCATCAGTCCATGGTGATGCAAGTCTAGTTTTTTGCCTGATAGGCAAGTTTTCCTCCTAAGGGCATGAGCAGTTGGGCAGAGTGGAGTTAAGACACTGTAAATTCTTTCCATAAGGGGGTGGCTTAGCACTCCATGTTTTTGAAGTGGAGGCACTCCATTGCTTAGATCCCTGCATACCCTGAGACTGTAGTCTGGGGGGGGGGGGGTCGGTTTCCCCTGAGTCTAGTTTGAGATGGCCTGAGGGGGCTGGAAAGGACCAATGCTTCAAGGGACAATGTCTACTGAATCTAGGAGGCTGTATTTGCAAGAAATCTTTGTCTGCATAGATTGAGCTTTTTCTTCCATCTTTTTAAGAACCTCTTTTGCTCTGGCACCAAACAGATTGTCCTTGTTCAAAGGAGCATCCAGTAATTTTGATTTGACATGGTCTGGCAAGATCTGCTCCTTAAGCCAAGCATGCCTTCTCAGTATTGCCCTGCAAGACGCTTCTGGGGCGTCAAAGCCACATTGCAAAGTATGCTTGCTGACTTGGCTTGCAGAATGCATAAGCTCCTGTAATTATTTTCTGCACAGTCTGTGGAAAGTAGCTAAATTTTGCTTAAGTTCTATGATATGTTATTTGTACTTTAGCATGTGAAAATGGCAGTTCAAAGCCCTAATGGTGGGAGCTGCAGATGTGTATACTTTCTTACCCCATTTGTCTAAAGCTCTGGAATCCCTGTCCAAAGGGGTGGGAATCTTAGCTGTAGTTGCTTTGATACCTTTAGGCCCCTGGGGGATTACCTCTGGGTCAGCAGTAGGATTTTTGAAAATTTGTGAGAGTCAGAATTCTGTAGTACCAGTCTGGTTTCCTAGGAGCAGGGGGTAAAGTATCAGGAGTTAGACTGGATTCCATAAAGACATCATCCACAACATCCAGGACTGTGGGTATGGCTAAAGGCCTATGTTGTGGCAAATCTAGAAATTCTCCGAGTCTCTTTTTGGACTGAGGATAGTCTTGGCATTCCCAGTAGAAATGCTCTTAAAGTATGTAGGGCTTCACCAAAAGAAAAATCCTCTGGAGGAGAAGCAGAGGGAATGGATTTCCCCTGCATCTGAATCCACATAAGCAGATAAAGGCATGTCTTCATAATCAGATACCTCAGAGTCATCGGACTCTTGGTCTGCTAAAGCTGGTGAGGACATGTCTCTCTTAGCAGTGGAAGGCTGGCTTCCCCTAATTAGCATAATAAGGTCTTCTGCCATTCTAAGCATTTGATTTTGTGGCAAGGAAGCAGGTGCATGAGATTGGGTTGGTTTTTAGGTGTAGCTCATACTCTTGGCCTTAGAAACTCTAGTTTTAGACAGAACTGAAGACACGAAAGAAGTTGTCGGTTTGTGTCGAATATCGGTAGTGCAAAGAACTTCCTCAGAAGCCAGTGCCTGCTCAGCCGCTCCGGATCTATCCAAGGTAGAAACATCTGCAGATTCCATAGTTGAAGAAGAGTTTCATGGCATACTGGACTCCGAATGGGTCTCGGTAGAAGCCTGCGAATCCAATGAGGGGTGCATCAGGGGCTGCGAATGCACCTCAATGAGCACCGGTGAACTGGCGACTAGCTTAATGGAAGCACCGTCGGCAGTTTTGGACCTGTACGGTCTGTTTCTGTCTTTATCCTTATGTTTTTTTTTTTGAAAATTGGTAGTCTGATGGCTTACCAAAGCCATTTCAGAATACGGAGATAGAGAATGAAAGTATTTAGCGACAATAAGGGCCCGATGACGAATAATTTAGGTGTTGAACAAGGCGCAAAACCGACAGCCAGGTACGTTGTGGTATGGGCCTAAACAGGTGATGCAGTAAGAATGGAAATCTGTGTGGTATTTGCTTTCCACAGGCAAGACAATTGTTAACTTTTGCTGACATCGGTTACAGCAAGAAAAAAGGATCCCCAATGGGGTACTTGGCTTTAGAAGACTTCAGGATGATTCAAATCGGAAACGAAAACTCAGGTAGCGGCCGACTGGCACTCGTGCGAACAGCTTCTGCTTCGGGCTCCTCGGCAAGAAAGACTGGTGTAATGGCGTCGGCTGCTTGTTTTTATACTCTGACGACCTGACATCAGTCCTGGAGCAACAGCAACCGACGCAGAAACACTAAGTCTCTGGTATTCGGGCTGACTTGAGGGATACCTGCAGGCAGATAACCCAAGTGTGATTACTGCAACAGTGAAACACGAAGAACATCTCCATTGCTTAGATCTCTGCATTCCCTCGGGCTGTTGTCTGGGGGTTCTGCTTCCCCTGGGTCTGGGCTGAGTTGACCTGGGGCGGGCAGGAAAGGACCAGTGCTTGGAGGGGCAATGCCTACTGAACCTCAGTGGCTGGACCTGTAAAAAGTCTTTAAATGTCTGCATAGATTTAGCTTTTTCTTCCATTTTTTTTTTAGGACCTCTTCTGCCTTGGTGCCAAATAAGTTGTCTTTGTGCAAGGGTGCGTCCAATAATTTGGATCCGACATGGTCTGGCAAGGTCTGTTCCTTAAGCCAAGCACATCTTCCAAGTACAGAACCAGTAACTGCTGCCCTGCAAGATGCTTCTAGGGTGTCAAAACCACATTGTAAGGTGTGCTTAATTACTTGACTTGCAGAATGCATTAACTCTTGTAACTCCATTTTCTGGACAAGCAGGGAAAGATATTTTTATTTGAGTTGTTCCATGGTATATTGCTGATATTTTAGCATATGGAACTGACAATTTAATGCTCTAATAGCAAGAGTAGCAGAGATGTATACTTTTTTACTCCATCTGTCTAATGCTTAGGAATCCCTATCAGAGGGATGGGATTCTTAACTGAAGTTGCTTTTATTCCATTAGGTCCTTGAGAGATATCTGGGTCATCAGTAGGATTTTTGAAAAGGAGTTTGAGAGAGTCAGGAACTCTATAGTACCAATCAGGTTTCCTAGGATCAGGAGGGAGGGTGTCAGGGGTCAGACTGGATTCCATAAAAGCATCATCCAGGACAGGAGGAATGACACAGGCCTTTGCTGTCGAAGATCTAAGAATTCCCAGAGTCTCTTTTTTGACTGAGGATAGTCCTGACATTCCCATTGGAAATGTTCCCTTAAAGTATGTGGGTTTCCCCAAAGGAAAAGTCCTCAGGGACAAGTCTGTCTTTTGGAAGGGGTAGCCTGACTTCCCCTGATAAGCATAAGGTCTTCCTTGCCTCAGTCTCAAATGCTTAAAATGGCGGAAGCAGGGGCCTGAGCTTGGGTCATTTTTTTGGGTGTGGCTCGTACTCCGGGCCTTAGAAACTCGGTAGTTTTTAAAAGAAGTAGTCTGTCTTTGTTGAGTATCGGTACTGCAAAGTACTTCCTCACAAGCCGTTGCCTGCTCAGCAGCTCCGGACCCATCCAAGGTAGAGACATCCACACAATCCTTAGTCGAAAGAGAGTCTCGCAGCATACCAGACTGTGAAAGGTTCTTGGTAGCGGCCTGCGAATCCACAGAAGTGGGCATCAGGGGCTGTGAAAGCACCTCACTGAGGACTGGAGAACTGACAACTAGCTTAACGGAAGCATCGGTGGCAGTTTTGGACCTGTGCGGTATGTCTCTGTCTTTATCATTACGTTTTTTTCAAAGATTGGTTGTCGGATAGCTTACCGAAGCCATATTGGAAGTCTATGACGGAGCAAAAATATCTAGCTACAATAAGGGCCCCAACGATGTATAGTTCTGGCATTAACCAAAGCACAAAAGCGACAGCGGGGGACGTCGTGGTCTGGGCCTAAACAAGTGACGTAATAGGAATGAAAGTCTCGGTGTGGTATTTGCTTTCCACAAGCGAGACAATTGTTAACTTTTTCTGACATTGGTTAGAGCAAGAAAAAAGGATAACTCAAAACACAGCAAAAAAGATAAAGCAAAACACACAAAACAGCCAGTACTTCTCCAGTATTCTCCTTCATTATTCACGATCTGGTACCTCGGCAATTCGCCTTCAAGGATCACAACTCACTGCAACACAGCTGTGACATTTTATATCATTAAATCTCAAACAATTAATCAATTAATCAATTTAACTATTACATTCAAAAAAGAATATTTCTATCATTTTCTGTAGTTTTAAAGTGATCTCAACGAGACTGACACATTATGTGATTAAAATATAAATAAATAAACAAAGAATAATATAGTTAACCAGTATATAGTAATTAAATACCCAATTCTTGATTTAAACCATTGAATTATATTTAGTTTAAGATGTACATTTCATTTTTATTTTTTAGATTTATATTTACAAGTGACGTTTTTAACATATTCAAGAAACTGTAGAAGTTAAAGTGATATAAAATGAGGATAGTGTGATGAATTAAACAGTAGGAATATATATTAATGAGTTGAACTCGATACGATTGGATAATTCAAATGTTTGTGTAGGATATACAAAGGGTAATTTGTAATTATGGTGTTGTCTGATGAAGTCTGGATGTGTTGGACGAAATACGCGGTGATTCGTTAAACGTTTAACGTTTGTATTTGTTAATAATAAACAGTTGATTTTATTTATGCTCGCTGTCCGGTGTTTAGTCTTCCTCATACAGTGCATTTGCTGGATGTTCAAATTAAAAGCTACTTGAGCAGATAATACACAATTAATATTTTCAAGCCTGCCTGTAACACCAACTATGTTTTTATATCATTTTTATACTTATTTACTTAGCTGTAGTGATAAATGCTTTATGTGAAGTTTATAATAAGGACAATGGGTAGGTGTTGGAAACCATGAGGAAATGGGTCTTTTCAAATGCCTTGTTCGGGTGTCTTTGCAGTTGCAAACTGAAGTAATGCTTATATGCACAGGTTATACATTTTCTGTAGCAAAAGGTGTGCTGTATAGTTCTACTTTGAGACCAAAGACTTTTTTATACTTATAAATTCATTATTTCACATATGCAACAACTGCAAATGCATTATTTGTGCAGATGATGGGGTCCCTCTAGGTAAGAAAAAGGACTGTGCAGAAGTCACAACTAGCTTACAAACTGACTACACATTTCTCAGTCTAACAAGCGGATTCTCAATCTCAACAAGACAATGTATTGTCATACTTAAAAGCATGTGATTAGACTATGATCTAAAAAAAGATGGAAGTCAAGTTTCTAAAACATTAACGCATTTGATTAAACATGTTGTTGTCAAAGGGTTATTTTTGTTACCTATCTTGAGTTATTTTCAGTAGAATTTTTCACTTAAACTGAGTAAACTATTAAGGGTCTTTAGTTGCGCTTAAGTATTTTAAATTATACTGGATTTATTTAGTTGATTTTAATAGTACACTGTAATTCTGTTTTAAGATGCATACTTATTAGTTGCACTGAGTAAACAGTTTTTACTTGGAAGATCAATATAAAATCTGCCCCTGAACATGAGAACAAGACTAAAATTTCAGTGCTGAACTGTTAACTTTGGGGAAAAAAACTTATCAGCAAGAAATTATTTTATTTGATCAAACTTTGATGAATTTCTAGACATGGAGGACTCAAGGACACAGCATCTCAAAGTACAGAGAAACAGTCATTGTTTCACTGCGTTTTGAGCTGAAGAAGTTTATAAAGGGTTTTGACCTTTATTTAAATGTAATGTCAGTCTTTAGAAAAAAAAAAAGTAAACAGAGTTAAATCATCACTCTCATACACATTTACTCAGAATCATTAGCCATCTAACTGGAGGAAGGGGGGGGGGTACCATTAAATAAAACAAACTACCTGTGTCAGTCTTCATATGATGGTAAATAAATTGCGGAAGTGGATTGAAGTCTACACAAGAGGACTTGGACAGTCTTTGCCAAAAGGAAGCCCCCACACAAAGCATCAAAATAGAGGAGAATTTTGATACTAGATGAAAGGACCTGTACAGAATATGGTAGAGATTAGCATTATGTTAAAAGGATAGGCAAAGCTAGACATTTGTAGAATAGACAGCCAAAATGTAGCCAATATCTGGTTCCAAAATGTGGCAGGGGGAACACTATTACTCCATGAACTGGCTACCTGATTCATCCTCTTTGGTTACTATGGCCAAATACTAAGGACGAGACTTCCTAGCTTTTGGTGATTACGGACAAGGGTCAAGAATAAGTTTCAAATTTCTCTCATTTGTTGTCTTCTGCCTTCATCAGCAAGAACTGCTAGGCATGTAGGTTAAGTTAGATTTTTGTCTCACACAGGTGTGGCACCATTTACAAATAAATAACTTGATAAAGGAATTACTACACTGCTAGAGTACTTCTCAAGGATGGCAGTACTACAAAAAAGTCCAAAAACATGCTCCATTTCAGTTAATTCTTACATGCCTTTTTTTTTGTTCTCCCTGGGACCTTGCCTGATGATGGCTCCTCTACCTTTCACAACTGGCGCTTTCATTGCAGCAGAATTGAGTCACGTACACCTGGGCTAGGTGAAAGCCCTACTGTCTATCCACTTCGGCTCAGGAATCTTCATCAGTCCTCCATCTGGTAAACAGGATGTAGACCAGCTAGCTCATCTTGCAGCATCCAACCCTCTCCCCTCAGTAGCTTTGCCAAGCCTGCCTTTTATTTTTTGTTTCAGAGGAGAAGCATGCCTCTGACATGCTAGTTTCTCTTGATCTACTTGGTGCGAATGAACTATGGCAGCATGAGCTCCACTAGCTTTGAACTCCAAGTAGTTGGACACCTAGTGCTCCAGCTAAGCGTTTCCCACACCTAGTACCACTGCTGAATGTCAACCATGTGACCAGCCAGGGCTGCTTTCCTCCCCCTCAGATGAGCAAGTTTCTGGCAGCTACTCATTCCTATACTCCCCAGCCAACTCTAAGCTCAAGTCATCTAAAACACTGGCTTTATCCCACTCTACATCACAGAGGTAGCTAAATCTTACAATGCTACTGATCCTTCAGATAAAGTAGAAATAGCTGTAAGTTCAACCCCTACAGCCCTTGATGCACAGATTGGATTAATAAAAAATGGTAAACAGAGACACTGCTTTTCCATTTTCCAGGAAAATATCAGAAAATAAGAGCAAAGAAATTTCTTAGAATTTCACACTAGGCCAGAACACTACACCATAGCTCAGGTTCTTCTTACACTTAGTACATAAAATACTGTCACAGCTCACTTTATTGAAAGCTAGTCTATAACTGGAATTTGTCAAGTCTAATATCAAGTAAGAAAGAAAGAAATTTGGTAACTGGCTATCATCATTGTAAATGACCGCATAGCTGTTATTTTCCCTGAATGCCTGCGCCTTAAGCAAATGACAATATAAATCATAGAAAAAAGGTTCATATTGTAATAGTTTGGCCACTCAGTGAAAAGCAAGATATTCAAATGGAATTACGCATACATCGGGTTATATGTGCAGTAAAGGTATGGGTTACAACAAATGAACATATAACACATACACAAGTATGTACGTTTATACAAATATATACAAGATAATTTTTTTTATAAAATACAACCACAAGGATGTTAAGGCTTATAGTAATGAAACTTTAGCATGCATTAGCCAATGAAAGCTGTAGAGCTGTAACTACAGCAAGCCTACCAATTCAAAACCAAAGTAAGAGTGCGATGAGCAAGCCATGCCTCCTTAACATGCCATTCAAACTGCAAATGCAATAGAATTTAAACTCTATTTTTTTACCATTGGCATGACAGCCATAAACTTAAAAAAGTGATGCAGGAACAACTGAAGATTTCTGCTTATGATTCCACTGGAAAAAAATTGAGAAAATTACATAAGTATTTCCAAAGAACGCAGCTCAACAATCGATGCTGCTACATTTCATTTAGCATTTGTTTACCTGCTGCTCAGTAT